>NW_005843203.1:169540-174228 GCF_000455745.1 Alligator sinensis
GCTGCGGGGGCGCCCTGTTGGGGGGTGGGGGGGGGGGGGGGGAGTGATATTATTATAAATGATAAATGTATCAATTATTATAATTGATACATTGTTATCAATGGGGGGCAAGGGCGGTGGGAGGAGGAATCCGGGAGGGCATCAATTTTGGCAGGGGGGGGTTTCCAAGGCCTCACTAGGCCCAAGCCTGGGCTAGAGTGGGAGCTGTGGGGTGTTAAGGGGGGTGGCAGGGTGCCTAGGCCGCACTAGGCCCAAGCCTGAGCTAGAGTGGGAGCTGCGGGGGGGCGGTTAGGGAGCATAGACCGGACTAGGCCCAAGCCTGAGCTGGAGTGGGAGCTGTAGGGGGTTTAGGGAGGGGGGCCCTAGGCCGGACTAGGTCCAAGCCTGGGCTAGAGTGGGAGCTGTTGTGGGGGGCGACTAGGCCGCTCTAGGCCCAAGCCTGAGCTAGAGTGGGAGCTGTGAGGGGTTAGAGAGGGGGGGCCCTAGGCCACACTAGGCCCAAGCCTGAGCTAGAGTGGGAGCTGTGGAGAGTTAAGGAGGGTTGAGCCCTTGGCCGGACGAGGCCGAAGCCTGGGCTAGAGTGGGAGTTGCGGGGGGTTAAGGGGGGGCGGAGCTTGCCTCGGGCCTTGTTTGTTGACAGTCCGTTGTGGGAGGGGCGGGTTGCCGAGCAACGGCAACGGCCGGAAGCGCCCCCTCTCCGCGGGCGGGACCCGGCGGCGAAGCTACCAATCCGCGGGGGAGCGCGGCGTCCAATGGGCACGCTGAGCCCGCGGGGGTTCCGGGAAGAGAGCCAATGGGAGGGGAAAGGAGAGACAGGACAGGGTAGGGGGGCGGGTTCTTAAAGGAGCCGCGCGGGAAGAGCTGTCACTTGGGCTCAGCTGAGCCTATTGCTGTGTGTGCGCACGTGGGGCATTGTGGGAGGAGCATGGGGCAGCGCCCACCCCCCCAGCCCAGGCCTCTCCCACTGCAGCTGAAGGAGCACTAGTGGGCCTGGCTGCAGTAGTGGGTTGTTATCCTCTCCCAGCCCAGGGGGATGGGGCACATCCATGGGGGCACCCCTGTGAACCCCCCGCAGCCCTCGGCCTGCAGGAACTGGGCCCTGATCAGCTCCCGGGGCCGTGTCCGACAGATGTCCCCCCACAGCAAGGCCTCGTGTCCCGTAACCCCCGAGTCGGTATTTCCCAGGGATCGCGGCCCGTCCTCAGGGGATGAAATCCTGGTGCTGTGCTTTGTACGCAGCTGGAGAGTCGTTCAATTTGGATCGGACGTTTCTAAGAGACCGGCTCAACTCAGCCGGGAAGACCCCGGGCCGGTGTGAGGCCGGAGGTGATCGCAACGGGTCCTGCGAGGGCTTTGCACGCTCCCCGTTCGAAAAGCGAAGACGACGCAACACGCTGAGAAGTTGGGGTCGGAGATGCGAACGCAGGAGATTCGACTCCTCGCCTCTGTGCGTGATGCAGCTCTGAACAAGGAGAGGGTGGAAAAATGAAAATGCAGCTGTCTGTCTGGCCTTGCATCCCTCTCGTTTCTCGGGGCGTGCAGGAGATCCCCGTCACGCGTCTGTCCCCGGAGCTGGAAGGGGTCTGAAGACTGAATTTGCAACCGGCTGAGATGCTGTGAGAGCGTCAGTGTTGCCAGACAAGAGGGGGTCTAACATCAAACAGCCTTGCACTTCTCTGGGACTTTCCAGCATCAGTTATTTGCACAGGGATGAAAGTGGTGCTGAGTAAAGAAACACTGTGAAAACCTACCACTGCTGCTGGTATAATTGCAGCTTCTTCTTCTGAACTACAGCAACCCTGCTGTGGGAGGGAGCCAGCGGCTATGACAATAAGGCCGGGGCTGTGGGAGGGAGCCAGCGGCTATGACAATAAGGCAGAGAGGATTTTGGATGAAGATTCAGACCAAAAAAATAATAATGCTGCAACACGCACAGAGCAAACAGGCTCTTGGTTTTCACCTGAAAGCCCCTCATCCCAGTAAAGTCCCGGCTGGATTTTGAAGCTGTTTTCAGGGCAGCTATGGGTATGGATGCTCAGGCTAGTCTCCCGATTCCCTGTTCTGCAAAGAAAACTTTCCGCTGCCTATTAAAAGAAAAAGGCTCTGTGGTGAGATAATGTGACATTTTAAACCGTGCAGGATTCTCCTCGGTGAATGGAGTTAAGCTCTGGGGCGCTGCTTCGAAAGGAATGCGTTCCAAGGGAAGTCTCATCTCTGCCTTCGGATGACAGATTTGCAAAGCAGCAGAGGAATGAAAAAAAAATCAATTGAGTGCAGCTCCACGCTGCACCTCAGATCACTGACACGTACCAAATGGCTGGCAGAGGGCTGTCATTCCGTTCCTCTTGGCGTGCACTGATAGACGGGAAATCTCATATTTGTGGTTACGCTTTGACACAAGGGATTGATGGCATTCATTTCACTGCACCGGGTGACTGCCCTGTGGGCGAGAGAGCATGGCAGAGCCGGAGCTTCCCTAGCATGTGTCACGCTCGTGGCAGGGCCGAGTTTGGTAAAGGCACCTGCAGTGATTCTCGCACGCTCAACGGCTTGCACCCAGCGTGGATGCTAGTAGCTAGCCCGTATATAACAGAGCCACAACTTCTTTTTATTTTTTTAAGAAATTTTTTTTCGTGTCCCCAGTCAAATCAGCCAAATCCATTTGAATCATTCAAGAACCATATGTGGCCCTGCTACTGGCAAGCATCCACCACCCCCACCTGGGCTTCAGATACTTCCAAATCCTTTAGTGGGCATCCTATGTGCAGGCCCAAGCCTGGAGGCTAGGGGTTCGGATGCCCCCTGAGTTCGCTTGTCCTCAGCCAGATGGCTGCAGGAGCAAGCTAGTGGGGAGTGTCCCATTTCCACAAGATCGGCGTATAGCTGAGGTCTTCCCACTGGAAGTGAAAGTGGGAGGCTATCTACGCATTCCCTCGGTCAGGGTACTACCCCCTGCCACGCTCGTGGTTTTTCCCTGCCAGTAGGAAAACCACCTTGGTGGTCACAGCATTTCCACTGCTCTTTCCAAAATCACCACAAAATTGTGGGCATCCCCTGAGTGAAAGGACCTCAGTTTAACTTCTCCAAGACAACGGCACCTTTCTGCTGCACAGCTGCTCTGAAATCACGCCCTGTGAATCTTCCTGGCATTTTCAGGGCACTTGATCAGGGGCACGGCGCCCAGTCCTTTGCTCACAGCTTCTGCGCGCCATGGAAAAATAGCTGAAATTTTTTTTTTAAATCCCCCTTGAGGAATTAGGAACTCCTAATGAGGGGTACTAATCGTGGGAATCACCTCCAATCCTACCTTGGCTTGCTGGTTGATGAATAAGCCTGAGGCACCAATGAGCAGCTCTAGGGATGTCCTTTTCAGAGGGAGCTAGTGTCAGAAATAGATGGCACAGGTGAAGAGCAGCCGCGAGAAGCATCCTTCTTCAAGCAGGAGAAGAACTGGACCGGGCGAGGCTTCACCCCAAGAGCTTGCAGATAGACGGGGCAAAGCTCTTTCAGGACATACCTTGTGCATCCCAGCTGCACGAAGGGCTAGCGCAGGTACATCTTGCCCTCCCAGTCAGTAGGTGAGATGGTGGTACAGCCAGTTGTCTCCTGGGGCTGGTAGGTTAAGAAATCAAAGGCTTCTCCCAAACTCTGCTTGTACCCCTAGCGCCTCCCCCCCACAGTGCCTACACAAGGTCCTTCTCATTACACTGCAGACAGGGAGCAGAAAGCAGAGCAGCAGACAGAGCAGGGAGCAGAAAGCAGAGCAGACGGAGCAGGGAGCAGAGGGGTCTGACCCTTCCCCGCCTTTCCTGTCTTGCATTCTTACAGTTGGGATCTAAACCCTCGCCAGGAGGCTTCAAGGCCAGTGTCCCACAGAGACCCGTTGTTTCTGGCTGGCTGCAGACTCAGGCAGACTCAGGGGAGCTTCCCTTTGCGCCCCTCATAGCCTGTGGGCCCCCACATGAAATCACAGGCCCTGGAGCACACGGACAAGACTCCCCAATAATCCGATCCAGCCCTGGCAAGCAGGACAGGGGCTGGCACAGACCCCCGTCCCCAGACACACAAACACTTGTCCAGGCTCCACACCAGCGGTGGGGAAGGAGGGACAGGGGTCAGGCTTGGGGGTGGTCTGTCGGGCACAGGTGAAGGACGTCCCGGCCAGGTGAAGGATTGGTAGGGGTGAGGGACTGGCAGAGGGGCTGTCTAGACAGGTGAGGGCTGGGAGCAGGTAAGGGACGGACCCCCGGGGAAGCAAGGCGGGCACAGGGGAGGAGCTGGGGTGGGCTAGTGAAGCTTTTGGGATAGGTGAGGGGCTGCAACAGGCAAGTGAGCAGGTGAGGGGCTGGTATGGAGGGGTGTCTCCATACAGGTGAGGGGCTGTCGTGGGTCTCATACAGGTGAAGGGCTGGTATAGAGGGGTGTCTCCATACAGGTGAGGGGCTGTCGCAGGTCTCATGCAGGAGGGGGGATCTCCGTACAGGTGAGGGGCTGTCGCGGGTCTCATACAGGTGAAGGGCTGGTATGGAGAGGGGATCTCCGTACAGGTGAGGGGCTGTCGCGGGTCTCATGCAGGTGAAGGACTGGTATGGAGAGGGGATCTCCGTACAGGTGAGGGGCTGTCGCGGGTCTCATACAGGTGAAGGGCTGGTATGGAGGGGTGTCTCCATACAGGTGAGGGGCTGTCG
>NW_005843203.1:174618-194954 GCF_000455745.1 Alligator sinensis
CAGGAGCCGGCCCGGAGCAGCGCGGGGGAAGCGGCCTTTGGGCAGGTGAGTGCCGTTCTGCTGTCCGCTCCCTGCCTGGGCTGCTGCTCTGCTTTCTGCTCCTGCCCCCTGTTTGCTGCCCAGCCCGTGCCCGTGCGGTAGAGCGACACGCTGCGTGTTCAGCCCTGGTGGCGGGGCGCGGGGAGTGGGGAGCAGCAGCGGGGGTGGGATCCGTAACTGTTTCGATGGAAAACCTCTCTAAAGAAGTGTTGGTTGCGCTTCATTCGGGACGGCGACGTGGGAAAGGCGTCCCCCACCGCCGGCTTGTAGCCGTGTCCCGTGTGTTTCACCCCCCGAGCCCCCCAGCCGCCCCGTGCTGGAGGAGGACACGCTGAGAAAGCCACCTCCCGGGAGCGACAAGGAGCCCGGCTGGATTTGTGTGCCCAAAGGGAATGGGCTGGATTTGGTTGTTTTTGTTGTGCTTTTTTTTTTAAGGAAAATTTTTCGTGTTCCGCGTCAAATCAGCCGAATCCAGTCCAAATCCGGGTGAGTCGAGAGCCGTATGTGGTCCTGCTACCGGCAAGCATCCTCCACCCCCACCTGGGGCATCACAAGCTCCCAGGTCCTTTGGCGGGCATCCTACGTGCAGGCCCAAGCCCGGAGACTTGCCCCAAGTCTCACTTGCCCTTGGCTATACGGCCGCAGGAGCAAGCTAGGGAGGAGTCCCCCATTTCTGAAAGTCTGAAAATCTGGAATCTGAATCTGAATCTGAAATCTGAAATCTTCCCACTGGAAGTGAAAGTGGGAGGCTGACTGAGCCTTACCTTGGTCAGGGTACTACCGCCTGCCACACTCGTGGTTTTCCCCTGCCAGTAGGAAAACCACCTTGGTGGTCAGGGTATTCCCCCTGGGAATGGGCTGGAAATAAGTCACAAGGCGCTTTCCCTTCTGGAAACCGTGGGCTGTGCTGGGCACCGAAGGGAAGGGGCTTCTCGTGCATCCCTTTCCAGGAGCACGGCAGCGAGGGCAGCTCAGCCCTGGACTGTCAGGAGGAAATGATGGTCGCCTCGTGGGCAGCAAAGCAGCGGTGGGTGGTAGGGAGCCATCCTGCACTGCCTGGGAGGAGCAGACCGGCCCTAGCAGGTCTACCCGTCGGCAGTGTTTGCAATCTTGGAGGAATCTTGGAGGAATCTTAGCGCCCTGGAGCAGTGCAGAGCTGCGTGGCTTGAGGCCACATCACAAAGCCCAGGGGTGACCCCTGGAGGCGGCGGCAGTGTCACCACTGCCCCCACCCACGCAGGGCTCCCTCCGTGGCACTGCTGCTCCTGGAATCCCACATTTCGGAGAGGTGGTGGCCCGGGGAGGAGAAGGAAGGGGGCTTCCTCCCTGGAAGCAGTCAACATCCATGACCAGAGGCTGGCAGGAGGACAGGCCCCCACAGTGCATGTGCCTCATCATCTCAAAAGTGTGCCTTTCAGTTCCTTTAAGCAATCGGAACCAGAAAAGAAGCTGGTGACAAGGGGGAAGCCAGAGCCCTGCACCCAGGCCCCGTCTCAAATCTGACCCGGGGTGGGTGCAAATGTTCTGACTTGACCCTTGCATGGCTCTGATGCTGCAAACTGTAATTCAGGGGTTCAGCTCGTGTGAGCAGCTCCATAGGAACAGCTTAATGAGAGCCCAGCTCAGGGTTTACGGGCATTTGTGTGATCTCGCAGGGCAATATACAGAGAGCTGCCAACTTTTAGGGACCAATCCAGCAAACCTGCTGCAGCTGCGTCTCCATTACTCAGGGCAGCAGGCATTCACTTCCCTCCATGTTGAGATGTCTGTGCTTTCAGGGACTGGGCAGGGGTTGCCGGTGGTTGTTCTCTCTAGTGCTTTCATTCTCAAGGTCTGAAGTCAGCTGCAATCAGAGCAAATCAGGCTTTTCTCTCTGTATAGGCGGTGAGTCACCGCTGTATCTAGGCACTGACACATGGTAAACCAAGAGGCTTTGTGCTGCACAGTCCTTCGGGCCTGCTTGCGTCTTCCCAGGGGCTGGGTGCCTGGACGCGGGTTCCCCTCTTCCCATGTAGTTTCTGGTAGTGCATGTTTTCCAAGGCTGGCCCTTGCCCTGCATACCCGACACAGCGGGGATCTGCTCGGGGTCTCTGGCGGTTACCGTCATGATGGAAACGAATGATGGGAGCAAAGTGCACTGTTGGTGGCTCTGTTCGGCTGCCTTTTCCCAAAATTGTGGAGCCCCGGCCGGAAGTTCGTTTCTATTTCTGATGGTTTGAGGAAGTATCTGTCTCTTCTTTGTGTTTTGCAGAACCAAGTTTCAATTTCGTCTGTGTCACGCTGAGCCATCAGTCGGACCCGTCCGGGCTCCCGATGCACCGCGGCTGCCCTCCTTCCTCTCATCATTCAGAGATCGGCGAGCTCCCATCTGGTAAGAGCCTATTTGGCTGTTGTACCCGAGGCGTCTGCCCGTGGGAAACACCCAGGCTGGGATCTATCGTCCTGCGTCTCAGGGTTTTGATCTTAGTCCCGTGCTGTGTGCTGGGTGAGGGACTAAAATGACAGGATGACGAACGCTTAATGCTATTCAGGTCTAGGAGCGATAAACGGTGGGAGCAGAGTCTGTCTCTCCTTGCAAGATCATTATTCATGTTTAATTAACGGTGGGGGAGGGGTTGCAATAACAACGTTATCGCTCCACGCAGGTGCCAGCTGCGGTCGGCTTCATATCAAGATTTAGGGAGTAATAAAACTCCAGAGTCTAGACTTAGTGCTTGCTGCTTCCTTCCCTTCCATCTCCTTTGCGAGGGAATGTAGCAGGACAGAGTTACCTGGAAAAGCTGTTTGGAAGCTTTGTCTGGGAACCTGAAAATTGCGTGTGTCCGGTCCTGTCTCTTAGCACTTGAGGTTCATTCAACCTGAGGAGAGGTTGCAGCAAGCTCCCACTTTTCCCTTTGTTTGCTCTGTGTGTTTTCTGGCACCGGGCAGATTTGGGTCCATTATTCCTCTGCCGGGGCAGTTGGTTGCTTGTCTTCATGTTTTCCTTGCTGGAAAGATGAGAATAAAGATCCAAAGGGAAGGAGGGAAAAAAGGGGAACTTGCTTAAAGAAGGGAACTTAGAAAAACTTTATGTTGCACAGCTGCAAAGGGAGCCAGGAAATGAGTCACCTACAAGGGGCTGCTGGGTGTGCTGCTGCTGTTGATGTGGTGGTAGTGCGTCCCACCCAAGGGCACCACGCGCCCATGCTGCAGGCATGCTTGGAGGCTGCTGTGCAAAATGGATGGGGCTCTGGAGGATTTTCTCAGCTTGTTTCCCATTCCTGTGGTTTCCACCAGTCTGTCTGCTCTTCCTTGCGGGCTGCTGCTTTGGTTAGAGGCACGTGGGTGAGGACCTGTGATGCTCCCTGTGCAGCTGCCTCTGGACTCTGTCGCCGAAGTGATGGGTGAAAGGTGGGGAGGGAACTGGAAAGACACAGATCAGCTGAACCCGAGGGTCAGAGTGAACATATTGGCTGGGTTACAGCGAAGGGTTATGTGTAGGATAGGGTGGAAACAGGTCCAAGTGGGTCTCCTCCAGGGTGGCCTGGTTGGGCTCCTAATCCCATCCGTGGCACTGATATATGGCGAGCAGAAACAGGGTGACGGCAGGCGTGTTGCAGGGTCAGGGTGACAGCATGGGAATCAGCTCCTGCTTTCCCCAGGAGGGTCCAGAGGGAGGCTTTGCCCAGCATCTGTTGCTTCTGAGGGTGGTGGGGCCAGGGTTGTTCTGCTTATCCGCTGGCAACTCCCAGAGTTAGCAGCATCCCCTGCCCCTTCCCAATGGCTTTGTTCCCACGTGACAGAAGCTCTGCAGCCTCCTGGGCTGGTTTGCAAATGCTTTTTACCCCAGCCTGCCTAGAGGGACTTGGGGAGGCCACGAGGTATCTCCTTGGGTCTAATGGGCAAAGAAGCTGCAGCTCGGGACCTCGAGGGGCTTGCTCCAAAGTGTACGGCAAATCCTGTCCCAGGTGCTCGTGGTTTGCCTGGAGGCTCTAGCTCTCAGTCCGTGCACTCAGTGTCGTGGCTTTAGTTGTGGTCTGGGCCTGCAAGGCCACAGGAGGGAACAGAAGTCCCATGAGATGCCTCACTGGGCTGTTCCAGCAGCTCCGGTCTTGCAGACAGATGGCAGAGCCCTGGTAACATAGCGTGTCTTCATCATTCATCTCGGGCTCCTTCAAGGCCCTACCTGGCCTCATCTCCCCTCACTGCCTCCTCCAGCCGTGTCCCCTCCCTGCAACCTGCTGCCTCTATCCATCGTTCCTGTGTTCTCCATCCCCATCTCCCCGCCTGTCCCTTACCTGTGTTGCTGCATCCTCTTGTGTTGGATCCAGGCAGCAGGGACCAAGTCTTGCTCTTTTGAGTCCTCCCCACCCCAAGCCTCTGTGTGTGGCAAGGATCTGTAAAACCAAGTCCTTCTCCTGACTCTTCTCAGGCTTTTGCTTCTTCTATACAGAATCTGCCTGTCATTGGACATGGGAGGAGCTGGCTTTGGGTTTGCAAAGACCTCTCAAGCCCTCAGAGATGGGGAAAAGCAGGGCCTGACAAGGCTTCTCCAGGGCAGGAAGCATGCTGCCTGCAAGGAGGGACTGGGCAGGCAGAGGTGCCCTAGCCAAAGGGGTTTGAACCCCAGTGATTCGGGTGTACTAGGTAGGACAGCTCCAACCTGAGGCAGTGGGGGTCCTGCAAGCCGAGGCAGAGGGGCATTGGCAGGTCTGTGGGGCCCAGGTTGGCTGGGTGCAAATCAGGACTGCAATGCGACAGCAAATCTGCATGTGGGGGGAGCCCCCAGGCTGCCGCAGGTGTTACGTGCCTGTGCCAAGACCAGACGCAGAGCCCGGGGGTTCCCATGCAGTTGCTCTGAGCGATGTTTCTTGCGTAGGGCCCAGCTCACTTCTGCCACCGCAGTTTTGTTTTCTTACCCCTTTTCTCGTTTCCTGGGTTCTGCAATGAGTCAGGTTTCCAGGGAGAGCTGCCGGCCTGTGCTGCACTTTCATTTCCTCTGGGGTTCGACCCACCAGAGGAACAGCCAGCCCACAAACCCAGGGCTAAGTGCTCCTTGTCAGCATCCTCATTGCTTCATCCCCAGCCTGTCCCAATCCCCGCGGCGTCATCCTCAGGGTTACGAGATCTGGAGGTGATGAAACCAGCAGAGATGGAAGCTGCCTGGGAAGGCTGGAAACATCGGGGAGGGAGCAGGGCTCAAGGGTTGGAGAAGAGAGCCCTGGGGGAGCACACCACGGAGATATTGGTCCAGGTGTTTTTCTTTAGGTGGGGGTGATTTCATACAGTCGTGGACAATGAGGGTTGGAAGGGACTTCAGGAGATCATGTCTAGTCCAACCCCCTGCTCCAAGCAGGACCAGCCCCAACTGCATCATCCCAGCCAAAGTTTTGTATAGTCAGGTCTTCAAAACCTCCAAGGATGGAGACCTCACCACCTCTCTGGGTAACCTGTTCCAGTGCTTTATACCCTCCTACTGAGACAGTTTTCCTTTATATATTACCTCAACTTCCCTTGCTGTAACTTGAGCCCATTCTTCTTGTTCTGCCATCTGCCCCCACTGAGACCAGCCCAGCTCCATCCTCTTTGGGCCCACCCTGCAGGGAGGAGAAGGCTACTATTCAATCCCCCTCAGTCTTCTCTTCTGCAGACTCAATCAGCCCAGTTCCCTCAGCCTCTCCTCGCCAGTCCTGTGCCCCAGCTCCTGAACCATTTTCATTGCCCTCCACTGGACTCTGTCCAATTTGAGGAACCCCAGGGCTTGGCTTGCAGCTACCAGCCCCTGGCCCTTCTAGACGGCCACCTCTTGGCCAAGAATTAGGTACATGCAGAATCCCAGGCCAGGCAGAGACTGCAAGCACCATCTAGTCCGAGCCCCTGCGTAAAAACAGGACGAGCTGGTTCTGACCCATCCCAGACAGTTGCTGTTCTGCCCTCTGCTTGAACGCCTCTAATGAGAGGCTCCACCGCTCCCCTGGGCAGCTGGTTCCCTGCCCTGCAGCGCTGGCAGTGAGGAGACTTCTTCCCTGAGGTCTAATCTCCATCTGCTCTGCTGCCAGTCGCCACTGCAGCGTGCCCTGGCAGGGGAGAACAACTGCTCTCCTTTAAGGCAGCTTTTGGAGCAGGAATCTCAGCTCATCACTTGGCTTGAAGAAGGGTGTTTTCCTCCCTCCTGAGCTGGTCTCTCCACTCTCTGCAAAGCTTGAGGAGTCCTAGGCTTGGCAGCAAGACGCGATCTACTCGCTGACTTTGATAGCAGTCTCCCTCCCTTTGGGTTTGTGCCACTGCTTGAGTGCAAGTGTGCTGCCAGGTTGGATGGCTGTGTGTTTGTGCAGACTGTGCCCCCCATGCTGTGCTCAGCAGGGCATGCGGGGCCCCCTGTTAGCATCCAAATGAGTCCCCTCCCTTGATGCGAGTCAAAAAATCTTCACCCTGAGCTTGGCTATGTCCATCCTTGGCTTCTAGCTGGGATCTCCCATATACCAGGTCTTTCTTTCTGGGAAGCCACACCTCACCCCACATAGGCAGGGTGGAGTTGGTGAGCAGAGTGCGCCCTGCTCACCGGTGAGTCAGTGCATGCAACGATGGGCACCTGTGCTCAGAGGGATGACTTCCCCACTGCTGGTATGGGCAGGGAGAGAACAGCTTTGTCTGGCGGGGAACTGGAAGGAGGAGGTTGCCCTTGGGTCAGGCAGTGGCCCGAGCAGTGCAGGTGGGAGACTGAGCTGGTTAAAGATGGAGCTGGGTGGGTTTCCAGAAGGAGGATCTGACCTAGTGCCAGCGATAGCAGGGGACCAGACGCCACAAGCCAAAAGGTCCCCGTGCTCCTACCTCTCACCTGGCAGCATCCCAAGCTGCTTTATTGAGCATGGCTGACATGGAGCCCACCAAGGTGCACGACCGGGAGCCTCCTGCTAGGGATGGAGTAAGTCCCACCTGTTACTGGATGTGTCGTGGGCTCTCTGCCATCCGCGCACAGCCTTCTTAACTCCAGGCACTTCCTGCAGGTGCCCTTGCCTGGCTTTGCCTCAATCAGTATTTACCTTCCAGGTCAAGTCTTGCTTGTCCCAGCAAGGCTCTTCTCCGCCTCTTTGCATTTCCGCAACTCTATGCAAACAGTCCCTGGCTCGCAGCCGGAGCCAAAAGCTGCCCTCGGGGTTTGCTGTTTGCCCCAGCTTGGGGTTTTCTAGCTGTTGAAATATGAAGCCAGGCTGTGAGCACGTCCAGGGGGTAGTTGGCTCAGGGGTAGCTGGATCCTCTCTCCTGCTGGCTGAGCAGTGTCAGGCATCTGCGTCCTCCTTGAAGCCAGCAGAAGGTGCGTGCGGATGGTCTTTGTGCCTTGTCCTGGCTACTCCAGTCTGCAACACCCAATGCCCTTTGCAATGGGGGCACAGCTGCTGCAGGGGAGTTGTGGAGGAGGGCCGGGGTGCCTTGCTATGGTGGGTGGGCAGTGGTGGCTGCTGCCAGCAGAAGTGTGCGGACCGGGTCGTAGCATGTGAGGCTCATCCATGCAGTGAAGTGATGGGGGGGGTAAGCCAGAGGAGCTTCCCCATGTATCACTCTTCATCTGCATGTGGGGTAAGCTAACTTGTGATGGCTCCCATGGGTGTGGGGGGAGGAGGGGGCAGTCCAGCTTTCCCAGACCAGCTATTCCAGGCAGTTTTCCCACGTCCCAAACAGAGCGGAGGGGGCCGAGGACAGGGCGTGGGTCTGCATGGGGAAACCACTAGTCCTATTTGGAGCATGGAGCAGGTCCTTTTTCCTCTGTTTCAGAGCTTTTGTGAACTGGCTCCTTCCCTGTGGGTGCAGTGACGGTGCACTGGCACTGCCCTCGTCTCCTCTGCTCTCACCTGTGCGGGGCTGGAGGGCATCCCCAGTGCTGTCGCCATGGGGGAGAGGGTTTGCAGCGCTGATTGGGAGAAGCAGCTCTGAAGGGGACCTAGGAGACCATCTGAAGTCCCCATCTCATTGCACCCTAGAGCTGTGGGGCTGGCAGGGAGCTCCAGAGGTCACATCTAGTCCAACCCTGGCCTGAGGCAGAATCAGCCCTGTCCACACCAGCCAAGGCAAATCTATTGTCTACACATCGGTGCTCAAGTTTTTTGCCTGGTGAGCTGGATGGGCAGTGCCTGGTAGGTCCAGGGGCCGGATCCAGCCAGAGGTCCCAATCGGGATATGTGGGGAGGAGGGGAGGGGGCTGCGGACCAGATATGATGGCTCCACAGGCTGCATTTGGCCCATGGCCCGGAGGTTGAGCACCCTTTGTCTAACATTACTAAAATTACATAGTCAATCTTAACACAGCACTAGACATCGCACTCAACCCTCCCACAAGGAAAGCAGGGGCACCACAGTAATGTCCTGCTGCTGCCAGGGGTGTTAGTGTACACTGGAGAGATCCCAGGCACAGGGGGAGATAAAACCCCCAATCCTACCAGTCTGACTACGGGGTAAAATTCCTTCCTGACCCCAACTGTGGTGCCGGTCTGAGTGCAGAGGCAAGACCATCTGGCCAGGACCTTCCTGGGTTGAGTCCCAACAGGGGCATTGGCCAGTCGCCATCCCCACCCCGGATTGCAGCCAACACCCAGTGCCTCTGAAGAAGGTTAAAAGAAAAACCCTGACGTGTATAACAACAGGAAGGGAAAAAATTATTTCCCAGCCCCATGTGGCAACCAGCAAAGCCCGGAAGCCTGGGAAATCCCTGTAGCAGAACATGGGCATCGCTACACCTCATCCCTGCCCAATTCCCATCCAGCTCTCCTTGAACACCTCCAGTGATGGAGACCGCACCACTTCCCTGGGCCAGACCGAGGTCTTGTGCTCTCGGTGGGCTCTGGTGGGAGCTCAGGGCTGGAGCTGATGTTACGGGTTGGGGCTGGGGGGTCTGTGGTGGTGCCCAGGGCTGGAATAGCAAGGAGGCTGCATGTCAGGATGGGTGTGGGGGGGGTCTCAGAGCGGGCTGCAGAGAGGGCCTGCATGCTTGCATCCCTTCCAGTGAGGTCAGCTGAATGTGATACGTGGCCCCGACTGACGTCCAAGAAGCAGCCAGCCCACTTCAAACACTGCAAATGAACAGGGCAGCCACTGTGCCTGCCCCGCATGCCAGAGCCAGCGCTGCCCTTCCTGGGGGTACAGGATGTCGCAGGGCGACCCCACCAGCGAAGCCAGCATGCCCCATGCTGCTGACTTCCATGCAGTTTGCTAGGTCACTGGGCAATGGCCAGGTGGCCCGGGACTAGCCCAGGGAGGAGAGAAAGGAGCAGGAAAAGGGGAAAGAGAGAAGGGGAGAGGGACACTACCTGGGGAGAGGAGATGCAGGGGCTGTTTCTGGACTGGGGCTGGGGGGCAAGTGCCTGTGGGAGCACATAGGTCCTAGGAGGAAGAGAGCACTCCTTCCTCGACCCCATGAGGCTGCTCCAAGGAGGTGATGATTGCAGAGCCCACCTGCTTCCAGCTCCTGGCCTAGGAAGATCTGGCCGAGAGTGTGGGGGTAGGCACCAGTGCAGAGCCCAGCTCTGGGCCTGGGGAAGGGAGATCCCAGGCTTTGGGGCAGGCAGCACAAGCTGGGCCTAGGGTGGTGGCAAGGCAGAGAAGCCCAAAAGCAACCCCCATGTTCCCCAGCCCAAGGATGAGGTTCGGAGCATGGTCGGAGTCACTGGGCCAGTGACCTCGGTGTAGGCTTGGCCTGGCACTGCTGAAGGGGCTGTGCTGCTGAACAGCCCCAGCCCTGCCGAATGCTCCAGCATGGGGTGGACGGGGACCTGCAAGCGCAGCACCCCTCACAACACGTGCCCTGCTCCTGCCACGGCTTGCTGCATGTTCCTCATCACAGAGCCGGGGACAGCATGTGCCGAGACGCCCCCAGCCTGCTCTGGGCCTCAGCAGGGAGACGTTTCCTTCTTGTGCAATGTGTCATTTCCCTTCCTGTGGCCGGCTGCTGGCTTGAAACCTCCCCCGGCTAGCACAGGGCTTCCAGGGTGGACTGCTCAGCAGGCTCAGTGAGGGCACCCCAAAATCCCACATACTTGTCCCCCTTTGTCCATCCCAAAAGGGGCATGAAACGGTTGATCCACGTGGGCTGATCCATTGTTATTCTTCACACACAGCAGTTAACCAGCCGGTAACAGCTAGCGCGGGATCTCGCTAGGTGAGGTGGGGGACGCTGTCCCCCTGGAGGCATCTCTGTCAGCAGAAAAGGCAGGTTCATTAGGGGAGCAGCCGGGCTGGGCTAATTAGCAGTGCTGATCCTTTAAAAGGCTCAACACGAGCGCCAGTAGGTGTGCAAACACCTACACATGATTCACAAGATACGCCCAGAGGTTTCCACCTGGGATCCAGGCGTCCTGCCCTGCTGTGGCCTGTCTCAATTCTTTGCTGCAGAAGAACTGCTCTGGTCTTGACCTGCAGTCCAAAATAATGAATGACAGCTCAGAGCTGGCACTTCCCAACAGGGCTTTGATGTTAAAAAGCTTGAGAACCATGGCTGAGCGAGGTGGTAGATGGACGTAGCGCTGATGCCGTTGACTGTACCAACATCCGCAGGTTTCAGTGAACACACGTGCACACATCTGCAAAGGCACCTTCAGGCTCGTACAGCTCTCTCTGTCCTCTGTGTGTCTGGGGCAGGGTTTGGCCACCCTCCAGGATGCGGGGAGCAGGGTGCACTCTCCTGCTTCAGCTGTTCTTAGCACCTCTGGGGGCCCCAGCAGAAGTGAGACCCATATTAGGTCCCCCTGGTGTAGAGGGGGACGCTGGTGCCACCTTGGTTGGCAGAGGGGCTACGGGCTGTGGCAGGCTCTGGGTTCAAAGAGACAGGGGAGGGGGTTGACCCCTGGTCATTCGGGGCAGAGACGGTTGCTCTGCCCTGCTCTCGCTATGGCATTTTATGGGACCTTCCCTCTGCCCCGGGGGAGCCCGTCCTCTTGCACTCTGCAGTGTGTCCCCTCCGCACCAGGGGGGCCCGAAGCTGGTTTGATTTTAGAGGGGCCCCGTCTAGTTGATGGCACCATCCTCTGCAGACACCTGGGCTCTTCTGGACCCTCTCTGCAACCCCCACCTGGCCCCATTGAGGGGCTGCCCAGGCCCCTGCCCCAGGTAGAGATGCGCTATTGCAGTGTTTAGGCCACAGTTGGGGAGGAAGCTGAATCAGGGGGAAGGAGTGGAGCCCACCAGTGCTCTAACCACTGGACCCTCCTTCCTCTTGGACGTCCATCTGGCTTGCTCCCCAGCAGAGCGCAGCCTGGGCTCCACACCCTGCTCCGGCCCCTTTGCCTCCAGAGGCAGCACTGGCTGTCCTTGGCATGGGGTCCCTTCATGACCCCAGGAGCAGGCACGTCACAGCCCTTATCAGCACCCGCAGGGCAGGGGCCCGACGGTAACGTCAGAGCCAGCCTTGCCGTGCTGCGCCCGCCCCCGCTATCCGTCTCGAAGGCATGCCAGCAGCAAGGCAGCGGGAAGCAGCCTGTTGCACACCTGTCCCCTTTATCTAGTGGCTCTCTGGAGGCATCACCTGTGCACACAGCGCTCCTGATTCTGCTTGTGTTCCCCTGCCAGCACCAGCCCCTCTCTGGTACGGGACTGGTGCGCAAACTCCTACTTCCCATAGGTAGGAACAGCAAACATGTGCTGTCGTCCTGACATAAAGGCCCTGTCACACGTGTCATGCATTACACAGTTAACTGGGGAGTCGCATGTGCAGAATCATTATCATGCTGTACAAATGTTGGTCCAGCTTTAAAAAAAAAATTAAAAAGCAATCCTAGAGAAGCAGGCCTGCAAGGGAGCTTCAGAGATCCCATCTAGTCCGGCTTGAGGCAGGATCAGCCCTGTCCAAACAGCCGACCAGCTACAAAGTCAGTGCTTGAAACCATATGATAACTTCATAGCTGGTTTCGATCCAGCTTTACTTTAAGTGTGTGGTGGGGCCGAAAGAACCGTAACTTTTTAAGCAGCAGGGACAAAAAGCAGGTCTGTTTTCCCAGGAGGCGTAGGCTGGGCCTGGGTGGCCTCTCTTTCTAGCGCCTGGGTTTGGCCGGCTGTGATGGGGGAGCGGTGCTGGTCAGGGCAGAGGTTTGGGGCTGTCAGAGCTCGGGCTTTCCAAAAATCCCCTCCCCGAACTGTGCAATTGAAGTGTGTATTTGCAAACCTGTGAAAAAGCCCCTCTTGCTGGGAGGGGTCAAGTGCTGCCAAATGTGGGGAAAGCACATGGCAAACTTCTGCTTTCAACACGGCCCCTGTGGGAAGGCTCCTTCGCCCGCCTGGCACGGGGCCCCGAGACCTCCTTTTGGAGCAAAGGGACCGGCCGGCCCTGGCTGAGGCTGTCAAAACATTTCCTCCCCAGCAGCCCTGAGGTCTTGGCTTCCACGTTTCTGCCCCAGGCCCTGCTCCTCGTATATCTTGGGGCAGACTGGTTTCCCATGGGCACCTCTTGGTGGGGGGGGATTGGAGTGGCATGGGTTTGCGGTGATATCCAGCACTGGCTGCAGTTAGCCTTGCTGTGGACAGTGTCTGGAAGGTCCCTGGCATCAGCAGCCCCACGCTGTCAGGTCAGGAGCAGTAAAGGGGGTCAGGAGCAGGGGGGAGGCTGTTGTGGGAGCCGATTTTTGCTCTCGCCTTGCAGACAGGTTTCCCCTTCCCCAGCGCGTGCAGCAGGGGCTGTGACGCTGGCAAACCCATTCACGCCTCCCAGGAGAGGGGCACCGTCCCCCCACAAATCCTTTCAGATCCAGCTAATGCCTGCTCTGTCACGGGGCTGGACAGGGGCTGGACTCGCAGTGTGCGGAGCCCCTGCCAGCTGCATGCCCCTGTGCAGTGTGCTTTTGTCTGAGGGGGTTGGACCACTGTTAAATAGGGCAGGATCTCCTAGTATTAACCTTGCATGGACCCATACAGCCTCGATATCTGTGGGATCGTCAGGGCAACCCATGATCCTACCCACAAAGCCCCGTGGGCCGCTGTCCTGTTCCTCATTCACCATCCGGCACTGCATTGCCTGGCCCCACCCATCCCCTGCCTTTTGCCTCTCCCCTGCGTTCCCCTTTTCGCTTGCTGCTGACCGTCAGGAGCTCTCGGCCAACGGGCAGGGATGGGTTCCTGTTTCAGCTGCATAAGAGCCAAGATTTGCCAGAGATCCTGGGGCTCGGACCAGCGTCTCTCGCCCATTTGTTGTTGTAAGCCGCTCCGGCATGAAGCTGCTGCTGTGGTGTCTGTCCCCTCAAACCCCACCACTTGCTCCCTGCCAGCCCTGGCTGGTTTCCCTGACGCCTGCTTTTCAGAGAGCATCCCCAGGCTGACCGTGCACGGTGCCTTTGGGCATCAGCAGTGCGGTCACTGGCCATCACCAAATGCACTTGCTGGCACAGCAAACCCACCTAGCCCCATCTCCTCCGGCCACCACCCTCATCCATATCCCATGGCTCCGTTCAAGCTCCCCTGCTCCCTCACTTCACTGGGATGTCAACCCTGAGACCCGCTACATCTGAGCCGGTGTCTGTTGCCTCTGTGCAGCTGCCAAATCCTGCTGCAGACCCAGTATCCAAAACCCCCTTGGATTGTGCTTCAAAATGAGTCCTTCCCAGGACTCTGGGGCATGTCTACACATGCATTTATGCCGGTTTAAATTTACTGCGCAGTAAGTGGGAATAGGTTAGCATCTACACATGCGCTTTAATGCTGTGTGTGGACTGACTTGGAACTAAATAACGTTGATCCCAAGTCAGTCTGCGCACACAGTGTTACTGCGCAGTAAGGCATCTACATGTGCACTACTGCACAGTAACTAATCAGGCATAAACTTGATACCTGCATGATGTGGTATCAAATGTATGTTCAAGTGAGTACAAGTCACCACATTTACTGCACGGTGCAGGTGTGCATGTGTAGACGTGTGCCCATACTGCTCAGCAGTTTTGGTTACTGCGCAGTAGATGCACCCTGAGAGCTGCAGGAAGATGTGTCTGGACAGGCCCCGCAGAAATCCTCTCCCTTTTGCACCCACTCTGTGCCCCTCTTCCCCGAGCTGGGAGAGGCCTTTTCATTGCCTGCCCCTGGGGCCGGGTCCTGGCTGCCTTCGATCCCTAGAACCGTGCTTCTTTTAACCGCTGGTTTTTCCATGTAACTGAGCGACTTCCTTTAGCCTCTGCACCGCTGCCCTTCCCCGCGCTTCGCACACCAGCCTGTTGCAATCCCTCGGGCTGTGAAGTGAAACCCGCTCTCCATCGCATGCTCTAGACAGAGAAAGATCTGAGGGTGGCAGCAGCTGGCATGGCCTCGACCCCTGCTCCTGCCGTGGGGTGGGGGGGCATGGTTGGACCTGGTTGCTTCTCTGGGGGTGCTAACAGATTGGGGAACCTTGAGTTGGGGGTTGCAACCCCATTTGTGTCCATTACCCCTGCTGGCTGCTGGGTCTGGTGGGCTGAATTGATTTTTGCACCATTTGAGCCTCTCCCTTCTGGGCCTCCATGCATTATAAGTAGAGTGGAAATATCCCCCAGCCCCGCAGCTCACCCACTGTGGTCTGAGCACCTTCCCCTGCACGTTGCTGGCCTTCCAGAGCTGCCAGGGGCTGGCAGGCAGTTCACTGGTTGCTCCAGGACCCTGTCCCCTGCCCCAAGTCCCCTCCAGCCTGGGAGCGTGACTGACGGGCTTCCCAGCCTGCTTGGATCCCTCCTGTAAGCTGCCCCAGCCCCGTGCTGCCCTGCCTGCCAGCCTCCTCTCAGGCCTCCCTGGAAACCCTCCGGGTTTGAAAGGCTTTGGAGGTCTGCAGGTGCCACTGCCGTGTCTTCCTTCTTGGTTTCTCTCTGGGGAAACCAGATCCTGCTCCCAGCACATCTGCTGTCCCCTTTCTTTCTTTTTATTAGTTTTATTCATTAACCCATCAAACGTATCAAAGAAAAAAGTAATATTTAAAGGCACATCCTGTTCTTCAAAATATACATAAAGCCAGATATTGTTCTTCCACCCACAGTGCTCCCCTAATCCAAGCCAATGTCCATGGGAGTCTTGTCTTCTTTTCTCCTCCTCCTCCTTTCAGTCCCTGACCCTTCCTTCCTGTTTCGGTCGAGATCAGGCTGGTGGTGCTTCGTCTCGAGATGCACCCGCCTGAATAAGTCGCCCCCTCTCTTTCTCCCCACAACGCTGAATGATACAAAGCTCGGTATCGCCTACTCACCTCTGCTTTTAGATTTCAAATGTATTCCAGATCGGTCCTTACCGGTTAGAACTTGCACTTTGCTTCAATATTAAAAAAATAAAAATAAAAAAGTTTCTCAAACTTTCTGGTTTGGAGATAGGAGACAATTCTTTTTCAGCAGATTCCAGGATTTTCCACCAAATTTCCCAATGCCTTCTCTCCCCTGTCGAACACGGACTTGATAGGACAACTCTGTTGTGGTTTAAACTTCCCAAATTTTTTGAACGCATCGGGGATTTTAAGGGGGTCACTTCTCTTCCAGGCTGCAACAGCTGTAATTCTTGCGGCCACTGGATGAGTGCCTCCCCGTTTCTGTTGACCTGTGTTTGGGCTCAGGGATTGTTTCCGTGAGGAGGGGAAGTGGGCAATGGGGCGAGATGCGTAGGGGTCAGTGCCTCCCTCTGAATCCTCAATGAGCTCCAAACCCCCTGGGCCGGGCTGGATGAATGGATCAATGCTGAGCTTTTGGCATTGACCTCTGGGCTCAGAGCTGCCGGGATCCTGCCTGAGTCTCTGTTTCAGGCCTTTGCTCCCAAATGTGAGGTCTGAGATGCTCCCCTATTCACGGGACTCCAGGACCTGGGGCTTTCCCTAGAACAGCACTGGGGCCAGTGCCTAGGAAAAGAAACGGTACGAGAGGGACAAGGCCTTTGGGGCTCAAACCAGAAGTAAACTGGTTCTGTAACGATCAAGCCACGATGCAGCTGCCTATCGACCGGGTGCCTTTAAGCATTACTGTCTCGGTGATCACACGGGAAACGAGTCTCCAGAGCGGAAGGCATGAGCAATTAGGGCCTGCCCTAGAAAGCTGGGCTCCGTAACAGCTGCCGGCGGCCTCACCCGCTCGCTGCCTGGATCAAGCGCCTGCCCGTCGCTGGGGCTGCTCCGATGCAAAAGCTCTTGAAGGTGCCGGTTGTGCTGAGCCTGGGACATTTCACCCCCAGGGGAGGCCTGCCGAGGCCCCCGGCTCTGCTCTCGGAGAGGAAATCCCCGTGGTGGGCTCAGGACTGTGATATGCTGGTTGAGTTCAGGCTGCTTTTCAGAGCAAAGCAGCGGGGCGGGCAGCGTCGTGGAGTGGAACCGCTCGTGCCTTGCTGGAAGCAAGCGGCACATAAACAAGTGCTTTAATAAGGAGAAGTGCAAAGTCCTGCACTTAGGACGGAGCAATCCCATGCACCGGTGCAGGCTGGGACCGGCGGGCTGGGCAGCAGCTCTGCAGAAAAGGACCTGGGGGGACCGGGACAAAAAGCTAAACAGGAGCCGGCAGTGTGCCCTTGGTGCCCAGAAGGCTAATGGCATCCTGGGCTGCGTTGGTAGGAGCGTTGCAGCAGATGGAGGGATGTGATTCTTCCCCTCTGTTCAGCACTGGGGAGGCCACATCTGGAGTCCTGTGTCCAGCTGTGGGCCCCCACTGCAGATAGGATGGGGACACGTTGGAGAGAGTTCAGCGGAGGGTGACAAAATGATTTGGGGGGCTGGGGGACAGGACTGGTGAGGAGAGGCGGAGGGAACTGGGCTGATTGAGTCTGCAGAAGAGAAGACCGAGGGGGATTGAATAGCAGCCTTCACCTCCCTGCAGGGGGGCTGCAAAGAGGATGGAGCTGGGCTGGTCTCAGTGGGGGCAGATGGCAGGACAAGGAGCAATGGGCTCACACTGCAGCAAGGGAAGGTGAGGTTCAATATTAGGAAAAAAATTCTCATGAGGAGGATAATAAAATACCTAGAACAGGTTGTCTATCCAGAGAGGTGGTGCAGTCTCCGTCCTTGACAGTGTTGAAGACCCGGGTAGACCAAGCCGTGGCTGGGATGGTGTAGCTGGGGCTGGTCCTGCTTGGAGCAGGGGTTGGACTAGATGTGACCTCCTGAGCTCTCTTCCCACCTTCGTTGTCTCTGATGCTATGAAACACGCTGGGTTTCAGGGAGAAACCCACGCTCCCAGAGTGCACGGCGTCTACAACACAGAAACCCTCGTCCCAGCCAGCCGCGCGTGGGACAGCATCACCAGGGAGGCCCCCCGGCAGACGCAATGAAAGCAGCTGCCTGCTCTTTCACATCAAGTCATGCATCACCGACACGCGTTTGGGAGCGTGGGCCTCGACCATCTGGGCCAGGCTTCAGGTCGTGGTGCTGGTATAAAGCCGGCGGTGCGTGCTAGGGCAGGGCTTTGCTGTTTGGCTTGAAAGAGCCCGTGGTGGGAGGGGGACCTTGATGGCGTTCAGTCAGACCCGTGGGCTGGTGGCTGCAAATGCCTCCTTCCTTGCGTTTGCAGCAGAAGGGAACATGCTTCTCCTGAGCATACGTGGCAGGGGAGATGCCCCCGGATCCCCGCTCCTGGGTGTTTTACTCAACCAGCTGCCTGTCCCCAGGGAGTAAACACCCACGGAGGCTGTTAATGAGGCCCGGTCATTACCCAGCGCTAGAAGAGGTCACAGAGTCAAAGGAAGTTTGTCTTTTCTTTAATTGCGGTTTCCCACGAGCTTTCCTTGTAGCTTCCGAGGCTGTTTATGAGGAAAGCCTCGTGTGCCTCATGGACGGCTCCTGCTGCCCTTTTGGAGGAAAGCGAGCAGGAGCGAGTTGGGAGTTGCTGTTAAAAGCCAGGCTTGCTCGGTTGGGCTTTGTTCCCTTGGACAACTCCGCCCGGGTCCCCGCACAGCAAACCCCGTCGCTTTCCCCAGCGGTGGCTCCAACGTGAGGGCGAGTGGCAGAGTCGGATGCGCTCTGTGAGAGGGTGAATGGCTTGGCGCCTGTTGAAATGCGGCTCCTTCTGGGGTGGACCGTAGCAGCTGTTTCAGCACTAGTGACCAAGGCAGGGCAGGATAAGCTGGATGAGCCATGCTTGTGGATAGAGGGAAGGGAAACTTGGAGTCAGAGGAGTTCAGAGGGCAAAGGGAGGAGCTGCGGGGGAGAGCGAGGAGGGGAAGGGTTGTGCCTGGGATGTCACCTGGGGGAATTCCAGGTGTCCGGGGATGGAAACTTCCTGCCGGGAAGAGCAGTAGGGCAGGGAAAGCTGCTCTGGGCGTAGTGATCTTTTGGTTCAATAAACACAAGCATATGCAAATGAGAAGGACAAAACAGTGAACTTCAGTTGTGGAGCAGTGGGCCACCTCGGCAGACCCTTTGTCTCCCTGAACCCACTCCTCACCGGCTGCTCTCCAACTGAGGGACCACCTCCCAGTCCGCCGTCTCCTGTTAGGGAGCATCTCTAAATGATAACTGCTGTCACTACTCCCTCTGCTGTCTCAGGCAGCAGCTGGGCCTGCAGCGAGGCAAGGGGTTGGAAAGACACGCTGGGTGCCCCAATCTCTGAGGGCTCTTCCTGCCGGGGTTCAGGGGCTTCTCCGTGCTCCCACCCCCGGGCTGGCCGGACACCTGGCTGCTTCCTAGGACGGCCGTCTCCTGCCCTCCTGGGACTCTGTAGCAGGGGCACTGGCCAAGACCTGCCTCTAGCGTGTGTGCAAAGGAAAAGGGCTTTGTGCCCCGACTCCCCCGTGCCCTGCCGACGCGGGGAGATCGCTCCCACCTTTCACCCTCTCTCCTCTCTCCCTGTGCAGGCTGGAGGCCGTGAGTCGCCATGAACCCGCACCCTCGCCGCGTCCGCCTGAAGCCCTGGCTGGTCGCCCAAGTGAACAGCAACCAGTACCCGGGGCTGCAGTGGGTGAACGCCGAGCGCAAGCTGTTCTGCATCCCCTGGCGCCACGCCACGCGGCACATCCCCACGCAGGAGGACGAGAACACCATCTTCAAGGTGACGCGGGGGGCAAGGCGGCGGGGTCGGAGCAGGGTCCTTTGCCAGCAGGTTGCACCCTGGAGCTGAGGGTGTGCCATTCAAAGAGGCCTTGGCAGCACCCTGTGCTAGACGACTCACGGGCAACCCGGACTCGTGGGTCCCCGTGGTGCTCCCCGCTTGCATTCGGGGTTGCTTCGTCTCAGATCCTACCTGGGTCTGGACAGATCCGTGCTGTAGGGCCTGATTCTGGCAAGTGTTGATCCCCCACAACTTTCACTGTAGTCGACTGGCATTGCAGGGGCCCTACAGGCCGCTCGCTTGGATGCCCATGGGTTGTGCCTCAGTTTCCTCCCCCATCCCCGGGCACAGCCAGGCCAGGCCTGCAGCAGGGCTGGGTATTTCTGGCGATGGTGCTTGGCACATTGATGTCACTGCAGAGAGCATATCCCAGCCCTTCCAACCTGGCTCCTCGGGTGCTGGGAGCAGGGGCTGGTATCTGCTGGCCTGGGAAGAGTTCTCTTATGCAGAGCCCCCTTCCTCCTGGGTGTCCCCGCAGGCCAGAATTGGGGGGCACGCTCTGGATGGTGGGTTTCTAGGGGTCTCCTAGCCTAGGGGCTGGGCTGGGCTGGCATGGCATGGCACGATCCCATCTATGTGACAGCCCAGCGCATCCCCCCCAGGCTTGGGCCAAGGAGACGGGCAAGTACACCGAAGGGGTGGACGAGCCGGACCCGGCCAAGTGGAAGGCCAACCTGCGCTGCGCCCTCAACAAGAGCCGGGAGTTCAACCTGATCTATGATGGCACCAAGGACACCCCCATGCAGCCCTACAAGATCTACGAGGTGTGCGAGCTGCAGCAGCCCAACGGAGGTACCGCGACGGGGGGGCGGCGGAGAGACCTCTCCTTGGGGCTCCCGGGGGCACTGGGAAGAGGAGGGGGCGTGTGGGGGAAGAGGTGGCTGGGCAGGGCACGGGTTTGCAGAGGTCCTACAAAAATGGCTGCACTGCCTGTCCTCTCCGTGGAGAGAGGGGAGATCCAGAGCCCCGACCCTGTCCTCAGAGGTCCCCACCATATAGCGGCTGGGGGCAGTGCATGGGGGTGGGCTGTGGGGCAGGGGTGGCACGGGGCCATCGGGGTCTCTGAGCTTGTGGCTGCAGCTGGCTCAGAGCCCCATGGAGGCCTGTCCCCCATCCCTGGTGACTGGCCGATGGCGTTTCTCCTTTGCAGACTCCTTAGCGAGAGATGAGGACGAGGACGAGGAGGTGAGGAGGGCACGTGTCCTGCTGGGCCCCAGGCCTCTGTATGTGTGTGTGTGGGGGGGGGGACACCTGTCCTCCATGGCACAGGACCGGACCTGAGTGACCACGGGGATCCTCAGCGGCTGGAGGGGCACCGGG
>NW_005843203.1:195266-261965 GCF_000455745.1 Alligator sinensis
GCGGCTGGAGGGGCACCGGGGCACAAGCCATCACAGCAGGGGGGGCACCGGTGTGGGGACTGAGCAGCGCTGGGGCAGGTGCCCTGTTAGGTTTCATTGGGCCGGCACGTGCACGGAGCAGACAGGCCCCCTGCCCACGGGGCGATGCCCTGAGGGAGCAGCCAGTGGATCCCAGGCCTCCCAGCTCGGGGCACAGGCCCCCATCCTCAGGTGCGGGCATGTCCTGGAGCGGTCTGCGGGGGCTGCTCCCCCCTTCAGACGGGCGCCCGTCAGCCTGGCCGCTGGCCCTTCAGGCAGGGGTGGTTCTCCATGGCTGCGATTTGGGAGACCGTCCCCGCCATGCCCCTCAGTCATGGTCTCAGCTCTATTGATTTCCCTTGCAGCTGCAGAAGATGACAGCGCTGACGATAGCGGGTGAGTCCCAGGACAGGTGGAGCCGCAGGGAGCCCGGGCACGGCTGGGACGGGGACTCTTGGACACGGCCGCTCAGTGACCACCGCCTCAGCCCAGCCCCTCGGGCTCTGCCAGGAGCTGGTGGAGGGGCAGGCTGGGAGAGAGCTGGGCTTGAGAGCAGCCCTCTGCCCCGCTGAGCTAGGGGGCAAGAGCAGCTATTCCCATAGGGAAAGGGCCGTGGCAGCCACGACCCCTGGCCGGGGTTGGGGTAGGAGTCGGGGCTGGAGGGGCACAGCTGGCAGCGCCGGGGGGTGGTTGTGACCTGCCGTGTCCTTGGCTGCGCAGACTCCAGCCCGGCCCCCGGCGCGCGGGCCCCTCTTTCCCCCGCTGGGGGCCCCGGAGGTCTCGGACCCTGCCGGCCCCCCCACCGGCCCCTTCGTCCCGGAGATGCCCCCGCCCGAGCCCGCCGGCGCCATCCTGTGCCCGGGGAGCCTGGAGAACTTGCCCCCCGGGAACGAGCCGCTGCAGCCCATGGAACAGTTCATCCCCGACCTGCTCATCAGCCCGCACATGCTGCCACGTAAGGACCCCCCGCCCCGCTTTTGTGCTGTGCTACTGCGCCGCGGGGGTCTCCTGCCTGCCGCTGGGCTCAGCCCACAAGCTCCCCGAGCCCCCGGCTGCCCCTGTACAGCACCTAGCACTGGAGGCCCAGATCCTTGTGTGCAGCGGGTGGGTGGGGGGAGCACTGGTCTAAGCGGGGGTCTTGGTTCCCTTGTCTGACGGGCTCCTCTTACCCCCCGTCCTCGCAGTGACGGACCTGGAGATCAAGTTCCAGTACCGGGGCCGGCCGGTGTGGTCCCTGACCATCAGCAACCCGCACGGCTGCCGCCTCTTCTACAGCAACCTGGAGCCCACGCAGGAGCAGGTGGAGCTGTTCGGGCCGGTGACGCTGGAGCAGGTGCGTTTCCCCAACACCGACCACATCCCCAACGAGAAGCAGCGCTTCTACACCCACCAGCTGCTGGACGTCCTGGACCGGGGCCTCATCCTGGAGCTGCAGGGCCAGGACATCTACGCCATCCGGCTCTGCCAGTGCAAGGTCTTCTGGACGGGGCCTTGCGCTGCCGAGGGCACCGGCCCCAACCCCATCGAGCGCGAGAAGAAGACCAAGCTCTTCAGCCTGGAGAACTTCCTCAACGGTGAGTGGGACCTGCCCTCCGCTCCCACCCTTCTCCCCGTGGCACCTGGCTGCTCTCGGTCCAGGGGGGTGGGCTCACCCTGCTAGCATTGGCTCCCTGCCCCTCACATCCGTGTCTCTGGGCCCCCCCAGGCCTCATCCTGTTCCAGAAGGGGCAGACGCCCACGCCGCCCCCCTTCGAAATCTTCTTCTGCTTCGGCGAGGAGTGGCCCGACCAGAAGCCCAAGGAGAAGAAGCTCATCACTGTCCAGGTGAGGGGTGGGGGGTGCAGGCGGGCTCCCACCCCAGTGCTGAGGCTGGGCCGAATGGTCCTAGCCCTGCCGTACCCCCAGACCTCCATTTCTGTTCCCCACCGAGCTCCGGCTGGCCGCACCATCACCTCCCCAGCCGGCTTTACACTGTAGCTCGAAGCTGCACACGGAGAGGACCCAGTGCCCCCATCCTCCCTGGGGGGCTGCATCTGCTTGCCCCAGCCTAGGCCCGCGGGGTACTAGCAATAGCCCCGGCCCTGGGAACGGGGGTGTCGTGAGAGCTGGGGTCACATCCAGGGCTCTCCAGCCATGAGGCCACAGCGTCAGGCTACGGAGGGCAGCTCCGACCTGCTGCCTCAGCCCTGCAGCCTCCCGCCAGGAGCAGAGGACTGGCTGGGGCAGTCTAGGCTCTGGGGAGTATCCCCCAATGCTGAGACCAGCAGAGCAGCTCACGCCTCCTCTCTGTCCTCCCCACCCAGGTGGTGCCAGTGGCCGCGCGGCTCCTGCTGGAGATGTTTTCCGGGGAGCTGTCTTGGTCGGCCGACAGCATCCGCCTGCAGATCTCGCACCCGGACCTCAAGGACAAGATGGTGGAGCAGTTCAAGGAGCTGCACCAGATCTGGCAGAATCAACAGGGCCTGCAGGGGCCCCCGGCAGCCCACGCCGGGCCCAGCCTGGAGCCGGGCGCGGGCGTGTGGCCCATGCAGCAGTGATTGAGCGGGCACAGCCCAGGAGTGTCCTGCTGGGCGAGCCAGACACAGCACGAGACGCTGCTTTGCTGGCCATGGGGCTGGCCAGCTCCGGACTGCGAAGGGGGCAGCGGCTGGGGGCCCCGGGACTGGGTCCTGCCCCGTCTCCAACCCCTGGGGAGCAGTCGGAGGTTGCATGGCCCCGGAAGCATCTCCGTGCCGAGCTTTGCGGTGGCGATTTCCAAGGCAGGGCCTGGGCCAGAGCCCAGGGGAGCCACAGCCCGTCCTCAATCCAAGGTTCCTGCCACATGCAGCGCGGAGCAGGAGAGATGGGCGCAGCTTACGTCGAAAACACTGCACCCGGCTACAGCCCAGCCCAGGTTCTCGGTTGGCTGGGCAGGCGGATGCACCTGCGGCACCGGGCCAGGCTCCTGCTGGCCGGGGGGTGGGGGACAGACTTTGGGGATGTGTGGGGCTCTCCAGTGGCTTCCTGGCAGACTAGCCCTGCTGGGCCGGGTGCTGTGTTGGGCACAGGAGTTGCTGATGCCATCTCCAGGGGCGGTGATAATAAAGCAACCCCTTGTGTACATGGATGAGCGTGTGCGGCTGTCACTACGGCTGGGCGCAGGTGAGAGCAGAATGGGCAGTGTGTGTCCAAGTGCCAGCTTCTTCCTGCACTGATATATGACTTGCACGACAGGCCAGGCCCCGGCACCGAGCCTATGCAGCTCCGGGAGCCTCGTCCCCTTGTGCTCCTACTGCCCCACTCCCCGCAGCCTGGCCTTTCTGACAGCGGGTCGAGTTTCTCCTGCAGCCTGGGCCTCCTGGCAGGGAACACCCGTACCCTGCCCCACCGCCTTCGGGCGAGAACAGAGGAGTTCAGAAGATGCTTTCTGAGAAAGGGTCACCGGAAGCAGACGTGCATTGGCCCATGTCGGCGTAGCCATCTGAGGGCCCTCGGGAGCCAGAAGCAGAGGTGCTGACTCAGAGCAGTCATCAGAGCTTGGATCTTCCCCTTCTGCACCAAGAGACCAGAGCAACTGCAAGTTCACGTAGAAGCTGCAACTCATGCCCAAGCTGTAGCAACCCTGCCCCATCCGAGCACCTGCGCTGTTGGGTGCTCAGCTACGGGAACTCCCACTACAACCACCTCCAAGGGCTGCCATGCTGGCTGCAGCCCCGGAACACGGGAAGGTCAACAGGACAGTTCTTGCACCATTTAAAGGGTTTTAGCAGCTTCCACGTTGCCTCTCACCCATGCAAGCTGTCTTCTCTGGGCTTGCAAAAGTCCTCATTCAGGCAGAACCAGTGTGCCCTGGTTGCCAAGGTGGCAAATGGCATCCTGGGCTGCATTGGTAGGAGCGTTGCCAGCAGATCGAGGGCACGGATTCTCCCCCTCTATTCAGCACTGGGGAGGCCACATCTGGAGTCCGGCGTCCAGCTGTGGGCCCCCACTACAGAAAGGATGTGGACACATTGGAGAGAGTCCAGTGGAGGGCAACGAAAATGGTTCAGGGGACGTGATTTATGAGGAGAGGCTGAGGGAACTGGGTTTATTTAGGCTGGAGAAGCAAAGACTGAGAGGGAATTTAATAGCAGTTTTCAGCTCCCTGTGGGGGGGGGGTCTGAAGAGGATGGAGCTGGGCTGTTCTTAGGACAAGTTGCAGCAAGGAAGGTTTAGGCTGGATATGAGGAAATCTCTCTCATAAGGAGGGTAGTAAAGCACCGGGACAGGCTCCCCAGAGAGGGTGCAGTCTCCGCCCTTGGAGGTGTTAGAGACCCCACTAGACAAAGCCTTGGCCGGGATGATGCAGTTGGGGCTGGTCCTGCTTGGAGCAGCAGGTTGCACTAGATGTGACCTCCTGAGCTCCCTTCATAGAAAATGAGTGTTGAATCTAACCACAGGCTTGATGCCCCCATGAGGCAGGTCCTTGGAGGGTGGGGCGAGCATGAGTAAGACTGAGAGCTGGCACTTGCGTACCAATCCAGGAGGACTTCACTAAAAAGGATGGGACTTCAGCTCCGCTTGGGAACAAAGCAGGGTTCGGACAGAGCTGGTATTTGGTAGGGAAACAACTGCCGCGTGGCCGAGCCCAGCGGCAATCCCATTTCAGCAGCTCGAAACCTTTCACTCCAACTGAGTCCCGAATTCCCTTTCCCGTCGCCCCCACCTTCGTGCTGCCTCTTGTGCTTTACACACCGGATGCATCATCCCTGGGCTTGGGCTGGCCCAGGCGTGGCGTTCACCTCCCGCCCAGGCCGTTGCCCACGCAGCGGGGAACGGTTCGAGTTTCTTCGGCTAGCAGGGAAGGCCCAAATCCACAGCAAACCCGCCCCAAGTGTTGAACTCACTTCCCACGCAGGGAGTCTCAGGGCTGTTACTGGAGGAAGGGGAAAGCGCTCAAATTGCCAGCAGCCTCCAGCTTTTAGCCCCCAAGGCAATACCCTTCTAGAGACGTGGGGCTGGAAGGGAGGTCACATCCAGTCCAACCCCCTGCCCGAGGCAGGATCAGCCCTGTCCAAATCATCCCGGACAAACCCATTGCCCCTCTGAGCAACACGACAGTCACCCCTGACACAGCACAAGAGCTCACACCCAAATCTGCCACGTGTAAAGCAGGAGAGCCGCAGCAGCCAGCGTCCTCCTGCTGCAAAGGTGCACAGCTTCTACTTGGGATCTCTGGAGCAAGTAGAGGCCATGCTCTGCAAGGGGAAGGTAAACCCCGCTTCAAATCCCTATGACCATGGGGTAAAATCCCTTCTTGTCCACCAAATGCAGCATCAGTCTGACCCCGAACAGAGGGGCAAGACCCTCTAGCCAGGACTCTGGGTTGAGTTCAAGCAGGAGCATTGGCACAGCCCAGAAGCCTGGGAAATACCCTTTGCAAACCGGTCGGGGAGGTGGGAGGTCCAAGGGCTGCCAAGCAGAGTCTTGTGTTTGGATAGTCTTCAGCTGTGGCCCGGTCACCAGGGATCAAGACCTCGGCCGCAGCGGCAGGCGGCTCCGTCAGCAGCGCGGAGATCTTGAGATCCCCGCGGGGTCTGCTACTCACTACTGCTCACGCCGCCTCGGCTGGACGGAGCCGGGCATCGCAGGGAGATCTCGGCCAGGGCCACGCTGCCTGCGCGCAATGGGCTGGAAAGCACTGACCTGTCATTCATGCCCAAAGGCACCTGGCAGGGCAGTTCAGCAGCACCTTGACTTTGATCCTTTGTGCGTGCTTATTTACGAAGCCATTACAGAGCTCGGCCGTTCACGCCGACCTCCGCAAGCATGAAGTGGGAAGCGCTTGCCATCCAATGAAGGAACCGCTGACTAGGGTCACGCAGGCTTGCCTCGAGCCAAGCGGGCAGGTGGAAGCCAGAGGCCGCCCCAGCTAATGCTCACAGAAGCTGATCCTTTCCTTTCTGCTGGCAGCCGGATGTTCAGAGACAAGGGGTCTACGTTTCAGGGCAGACGGAGCCCGTTGGGAAGAGGGAGGCAGGGCCATCCCCCTTACAGCGATCTGCAGTAAGAAAGTGATGCTTTCCTTGCTGACAGCCAGGGTTTTTATCATTGCAATGTGAAACGATGATCCCAACACCTTACTGCAGCCATTCTCAGCTTTTCTAGGCTCAAGGCCTCCCCCTGGAAAACACCAGCTTAGTTTTCACTCACTTTTTTGGACTACAGAAAAAAAAAATAATACAGCCAATTTTATGTGGCCAATTCTGAAAGACCTCAGCAGGTCAGAGTCTGGTTAACGCCCTGTGAAGTCCTGTTGGAAATCTCTGGGTTTAACCTTGTGGACCACGCTGGCACACGTGACAAGGCTGGTATCGTGTGGCACTTCATAGCACCCTTGGACAGATCTAGGCACCCCAATATCTCAAGGGTGCCGAGGCAACCCAGTTTAGAATCACTGCCTCAATGGGACTTTGCATTTAAGAAAATCTTGGGCGCTTGTACACGTGACAGGGTTTAGTCTTCTATGCCAGGGGTTTTCAACCAGGGGTACGTGTACCCCTGGGGGTGCTTTGAAAGGGCTCAGGGGATACGCGGCAGCAGCGTGAAGAAGCCGCCGGCACTTCCAGTTTTGCCACTGGCATTTCTGGTTTTGCCGCCGCGAGCAGGATCCCCCCCCACCGGTCGACTGGCTACCAGGGGACTCCCTGCTTCTCAACCGGCCGCCAGGGGTACCCCGACCAAAAAAGGTTGAAAACCCCTGTTCTGTGCCCCCTAAATTGAAACGGTGGATTTTTAATTGAAACCCACCATTTCAATTTAGGGGTTTTATTTTCCTGTTACGTTACGGCAAGGGGCCCGATCCTTTTTTTTTTCGGGGGGGAGGCGAGCTTGCTTGCAGCCATGGGGCAAGCTGCCAGAGAGCTGAGCAGCCCCTGAGCTGCAGGGAGCCCCCCAGTCCTTCCCTCCACGGCGGTGCCTGCCCCGGGGAAGACTTGGATCTGATCTGGGTGTTGCTTCTGAGCTGGGGCAGCCCGGGGGACACTCCCGCTGCAGAGGGACGGACCACGGCCCCCGCAGCTCAGGGGCCACTCGGCTCGCCGGCCGGCAGCTTGCCCTCTGGCTGTGGGCAGGCGCCTGCTGAAGGCAGAAGCGGCAAGAGGCCTGATCCCCCTTTTTTCTGCGGAGCCTGCCCAGCTCTCCCACGGCCTGGGGCCGAGTTGACTAATAGCTGCAACAATGCAAGCTCATCTAAACCCCCCAAACGTGACGCACGTGTCACGTGTGGCACCATTAAGCCACACAAAGTGACATTTTTGGCACGTGTACAAGCGCCCCTTGTTCTTAACATAGGAGAGCCTCAAATGCAGGGAGGATGAGGGCAGGGGAAGGCGGAGGGAGCTGTGGCGGGTGCGTCAGGCAGTCATGGTCAGCTTGCCGACGTTGGTCATCTAGCGTGCTGTGGCACCAGGTGGAGGACACAGCCTTAGGGGGACCTTTTTGTTAAGAGAACCTTGTTCTAACTCAGAAGAGCCTTGAAAGCACGAAGGATTGTGGGGGGCGGCAGGCAGAGACAAACCGCAAACCCGGGCTTTGATTCGGTTTTTTAAACTTAGTTTTGTTTTTATTTGTTCTCGAGATGGCTACAACACCAGACGGAACAGCATGCGCTTGAGTCTTAACGCCTGCACAGTCTCAGATCTTGCCCATGGGAGATCCCCCCAGCCAGTCGTCTCCAAGCGTGTGTCCATAAAATCGTCAGCCCCATCACGGCACTCTCCTCTTCCCCGCCTCGTGGTAAAAAAAAACAAAACAAAACAAAACAAAAAAGAATAAAACAAAACAAAACAAAAAAAAGCCCTAAATAAAGCCATTTAAAATTTTTTAAAAAGCAAAACAAAAACAAACAAACAAAAAACTAAAAAAAAAAGGGAAAAAAAATAGAATATATATAGCAGTCTCTTCCAGGCTGAGTCTCCTCCAGCAGAGTGATGGCTCTTGGGTTTAGCCAGGGGCTTGTTGTTCGAGGATGGGGTGGGGTAGAAACTTCCACAGGTCCAGACGTGCGCTCCACAGGGGCGAATCACAGGATCCCCATGGCGGTCTCATGCCACACAGCAAAACCAACTCCTGGCCAATTCAGCTCCTTGCTGTCTGGTTGGAGGGAGATGGCAGGGCGGGGGGGTGGGGGGGGGGCGTGCCAGGGAAGCCACCCAGGGCATGCCCCCCTCCCGCGGCAGACAGTTGGTTTTGCCCGAGATCTGGAATCCCCACGTTCCCTCGCGTAATTTTTTTTTTTCATTTCACAGAAAGTTTTCTACTTTGTTTTGTGTTTTTTTTTGTTTTTTTTTTTTCCTTTTGCTGTCAGGCAAATTGGGTTTTTTCTTCCTGTTTCTTTTTTTTTTTTTAATTTTCTAAAATTTTTGTGTTTTTTTTTTGTTTTGTTTTGTTTTTTTGTTTTTATTCTCTTTGCTTTTTGTTGTTTTAGCCAGTCCCCTCGGGGAAGAAGCGCCCCCCCCACAGCGCCGGAGGTGGGGCTGCAGCCATCTTTAGTCGCGTCTGAGTTGCCCTCTCGCTCACAAGCAGGAACTTCACTTGGCTTGCTCTGGCGGCGAAGTGGCTCCCCGTGTTTGGCGGGATGCGCTAGAGCGAGTGAAAGCCCTCGGCCACAATGAAGTTTGCTGATTGTGGGACACGTTCTTGTTTGCGTTATTTCCTGTCTTCTAATCAAAAGACATTCCTGGAGGTGGGGAGGGAGGGGACACAAAAAGTGCCGTCAGTGTTTCTACGGCGCATGGAGCAACCCAGGCCAAGCCGAAAGCTCAGCGCCCCCGGCTCCTAGCACCACGGCAGGACATGGCCGAGACAATATGCCCGGTTTCGTGCACGTTCGGCCCGGCAATGTGGCGGTGACATTGTCCCGGGGGTGCCTGTCACACGCAACCTGGACTTCTGCTGTGTCCAGGAACGACAGCTGCCCCTGTCTCATAAGGTGCCCTCGTTCCCAGTATGGATACACAGAACGTGGGAATCTTATTGCCTCGGCAGTGACGTACTGCCAGTGTCGTGAGGCCCCAGTCTACCCAGTGACTGCTAAGAAACAGTAGTGGTGAAGGAGCTGGGGGCAGCGAGGCTGTGGCTGAGACTGGGAGCTGCCCCATAACCAAGAGGTGACACAAGCCTTCTTCACCTAACACCTTCAAGTGCAGGCGAAGGTCTCCAAGTGAAACCTGCGGCTGCCTGGATGCTAGCTGTGCCCATGCAATCTTCTCTTGGCCCAGCGAAGCCGCTTCAAGGGACAAGAGATTTTAGACCCCGGCCTACTGCTCAGACTGACACGGATCTTGTGCACACCATCCATGAGGAGCTGAACTGGACATATCCCACTCCGTTCCCATTAGTGTCACACCCATAACTGGCTTGTCACTGTGCAGGGGGGAGGAGGGGGTCAGGATATCAACCCATGGCCAGATCCTTTCAATCCGCCCCCCCCCAGTGCAAACCAGAGCACACGCAGCATCTGCTGATATTTACTTTACAGGTAGGGCTGCCAGGCTCTGGCCTGGGCTCCCAAGGGAGGTGGTGCTCTCTCCTACCGTGGGGACCTTCGAGAGGAGGCTGGACAAGTATTTGGCTGGGGTGATATGATCCTGGGGCAGGGGGTCGAACCTGATGATGTTCCCTTGCGACCCCCTAAGCGCTATGATACTATGAACAGCTACCAGGCGAGGCCTGTTGGCTTCTCTATCAGCACCAGGCCAAGCAAACGCCCAGAGTCAGGGCTGGCTCTCAGGTGGCCTCCAGAAGCCTGCCGTTCAGTGGGCTGGGATTGCTCCCTTTGATACGACGGCAGAGCGCAAACGTATCCAGGACGTGCACCCACTGCAGGGAGGAGACTAATGTCCACCAGCCATGCCTGGGTCTGCTGCAGGGCTCCACAGTGGGCATTCAAGGGTTAGCAACCTCATGCAATTGTTGACAGGCTCCCACCCATCTCCAGTGACGAGGGGGTTATGGCAGCACCAGGCTCAAAGCCACCTTCTCAGGAATCACTGTGATGGGGGATAGGCTCAAGCCAGAGCAGTGCTAATGGTACAGTGCCACGGCCTTCCTGGGGCTGGGGCACGAAAGGCATCTCACTCACCTGGGAGACAGGCTCAGTGCAGGAGTGCAAGCTATCGGAACAACCGGGTGAAGTCTCTCAGAGCCCAGCAGACCTGTTTACATTCCTCCGCGCTGAAAGACAAGGGGAGGCATTAAAGGGAAGCCTGGCAGCTAAGGGGGGTGGAAACATTACGGGACGCTGATCCCACTGACTCCTTCCTGGAGACGGTGCCGCCTCACCGCACCCACCCTCCCAGAGGGGAAGCCCATGCGCGAGCTGCTGATTTTCCAGTCCGGCAAGCTGCCACAGGTGCTAGGGCTGGGGCGGAGAGCGTTCCACACCCGTTTCAGCGGGGAAGGGCACCGGTGAACCTGCAACAGCCCCGAGTGGGCAGCGTGAGCTCTGGGGTGCGAGCCAGGAGCTCCGACGCCCCAGTGCGCTGCCGAGGGGGTGTCACCGCTCAGTGTCGTGGGCTCTGGTTCTGTGCAAGACTCGGCCTCTCTTGACTAACCTGTGCCTTGCCAAGACAGGCACTGAGCAAAGGGAACTGTGAATGTTTTCTCAGTGGCTTATGCGGCTAAGATGCCACCACCGCCTTGCTAACAAGCCTCAACCTGGAGCTGGGGGACTACCCTTCAGGGCAGGTTCAGTCGTCACGGCCCACTTGGGTCCTGGCATCCCCGCAGAGGCTGCCAAGGACGTGGGCACAGCCACATCTTGTATGTCCATGCAACCCTGAGTCACCCACGTCACGGAAGTCATAAAAATCGTAGAGCAGTGGGGCTGGAAGAGATGTCCAGGGGTCACACCTAGTGCAAACCCTTGCCCGAGGCAGGATCAGCTCTGTCCAAACCATCCCAGACAAATCCATAATCTAAACTCTTTGTAAAACTACCACCAACCCTGACACAACAGACATCAACCCGACCCAACCACAGTAAAGCAGGGGGACCACAGCAGCTGACATACTGCTTCTATTACAGCTTGTATAAGCTCAAAAGATCCCAAGCAGAGGTCGTGCCCCCCCTAGAGAGGAAGGCAAAACCCTACCAGTCCGTATCAATCTGACCATGGGGTACGATAACTTCCTGACCCTAACATGGTGATGAGTGTAACCCTGAGCAGAGGGGCAAGGCTCTCTAGCCAGGAACCTCCGGCTTCAATCCCCAGCAGGAGCACTGGCACACCAGCGAAAATCCCCAGCCTCGGCTGCAGCCAACACCCAATGCTTATGGGAAGCTTAAAAACAGCATGTCATGTGGAACAGAAAGGGGGGGTGGGAGGCAACCAGCAAAGCCACGCCTGGGAAATCCCCGTAGCAGAACACAGGCATCACTACACCCAGATCATCCCCGACCAGTGGCTGCCCAACCTCAATCTCAGTCGCCACTGGGCCCGCTCGCAACTGCCTGGCAGGGGAGGCTTTGGCTAGTCCCGACCCAGACCGGGCCAGAAGTCGAAGGGGTGACTCAGAGGGGACGCTGCCGAGTTCGGGAAGCAGGAAGTTCAGCCGGGTTTCCAGGTTAAGGCCACACGAGGTGAGAACTGCATGCCGAGGCGTGAAGAGGCTGGGGAGCTTTGCAGCTGAGTCCCGAGGGGCAGGCCGGGACTCGCCGAGCTGGTCTAGCGCTGCCACCAGGAGCGGCGGGACTCTCCGCGGCAAGTCTGGGCACAGCCGTGGGGCTGTGCAAGCAGGGGCTGCTGAGTCATGGGGCACAGCAGACCGGGGCGAGGGTTGAAAAGCCATGTGCCGACATGCAACGGCCGATTAAACTGGAGGGGAAGGAGCCTCCAAACGCTTCCTGCTTGGGATCGGGGCAGCCAGTCACCAGAACCCCTGGGGCTCCGCGCCTCTGGGACTCGTGCGAGAGAAAAAAAACCTGTTGTTCGGGGATGGTTCAGGAAGGGGAAATCCAGCCCCCATACCCGAGTGCCAGCTTTCTGTAATCCTGGTCTCAGAGAGCAGCCTTGGCTTGAGCCGGGGTTTACTGAGCTCAGAAATGCACTCTTCCCCTTGGAAAACCAACCAAGGGGAAACTGAGGCACACAGGTCAAAGTCGCTCCAAAAACCCTTGTCGGGGTTAACCATTACAATCCTGGTCTCCAGTGGCTGAACCACAAAAACTCCTTTCCGCCAAAAGACAGGATCTCAGACACTTGAAATCAAAAGGTTACTGGGGTGCGGAGGCTGCGTTTCCAAATCATGACAGTACCTGTTTAGCAACACTTTGTCTTCAAGTCTCAAGGAGCCAGAAAGCTTTATACCGCATAAGCCAAACGTGCAGTCACAGAACAGCTGTCACTGCAGGGGAGGGCATGAGAGAATGAGCCACCTCCTTCTGTTTAAGGCAGGCAGCAGCGAGCACTAAGATCTCCTCTGCAGCGCCAGCAATCAGGGTGCAAACTGAGCTTGGTATCTGGGCAGGACCCCAGAGCCGACGCACTGAACTAAAGCTCAACAGCAGGGAGAGTCGGGGAGGCCCGTCTCTTGGAGTACTGTCGGAACAGGACAATCGAGGCAGGACTGCTTGATGAGCACAGGCTGGAAGAACTGAGATTCGGTGTAAGGAGAAGGCCGAGGAGGGATTTGCTAACAAAAGGATGACAACAGACTATGTTCCGTGTCCGCGGGGGCCAGGACTAGAGTAACGGTCTGAAATTGCAGAGGGGAAACTGAGGTTGGAGATCGGGGAGAACGCTCTCGCTACGAGGGCGGTCAACCATTGGAACAGGATACTTACAGATTTCGGAATCGCCATCCTTGGGCATTGCACAGACCCTTGCCAAGGATGGTTGAGATGGGGCTGATGCTGCCTTGAGCAGGGGTTAGACTAGGTGCGCCCTCCGTCAGCCCCGCTGGCCTGGCTGCACTACGATTCTAAGGGCCTTGTTACACGGTAACTTTAGGCGGCTTCTGGAGCTCTCAAGCCTTGGACCGGCTGCACATTAACACCTTTTAAGTAACTCAAAGCACTCGTTATGTAGCTTAATGTTATGCCACTCCGGGGCAGGATTATCTCTAATCCACCTAATTTTGTTCTTGTTTCATCAATTTGTGGTCACGCTCCGCAGCTTTTCTGCCCAAGCTGAAGTCCTCCTGCATCCCAAGAGGCTGCAGTGCTTCCCTGCCAGTGCTCGGACCAGCTCTGCTCCCAGCAGCCAAGCCACCCAGCCAACGGCAGGTGAGAGCAGGACCCAGGGCTTCTCATGGATCCCTGCCAGGGTACACAGGCGCTCTGCCTGCACAGATGTTGTAATGGGGCTGCCAGAAGTCACCCAGCTGGGGACATGCTCTGTGGGTCTCTGCAGGCAGAACTGCTTCCAGCAGTGTGCCTCTAGTGTAGACGAGCCCCCAGTCCCCAAAGCTTGTAAGCCTGGCTGCACACAGGAGCAGCGAACCTGTCCTATCCCAAGCTCCTAGTCTGGGCCCTGCTCACAAAACCTCTCGTGGCAAGTCACAGCTGTGCAGGTCAGGGGCAGTCGGAGAAAGTTTTTTAGCCTTGTATGCGACTGCTCCGCTAAGCCCATCAACACTAAGCCAATTAACTTTTATTCAGCTTAGAGCATAAGGTCTGATAGACCCCAAGGAAGAGTAGCATTTTCATTCAATACCATTTCTCCATCCTTTAGACATTGCCAACACCCAACCAACCTGCTCTTGGTCAACACTGAAAACTTGGAAGCACTAAAAGCCACAAGAAAGCTTAATTTTTGAGGTGCTGCTTCCCATGAGAATCTAGTGGTAGCCACAAACCCCAGTACCGTGACAACACACCAAATCTAGCCCCGGCAAAGAGAAGCCAGATGAGAGCATCAGCCCTTTGATTTGTCTAGGTAAAGGCCTGGTTTGAGCTGGAAATGACAGACTGGCAGAGAGAGACCTGAACCCCTGAGGTCTTATCCTGGCTGACAGATTTCACAAGGCTCTCGCTAGGTCACTGCAGTCTTGCTCCGAGTCTCAGGTTTCTACCCTGAAAACTGATCGCGTGCGCATGTGCGTTTCAGTGATGATGGGGCTTATATTATGCATCACTTCCTGACTTGATTTTACATAGAGCCCTGCTGTGTTTTACCAATCAAAAAATGGCACCTGATGCTCGCAGTGCAAAGGGAACAATTGGGACTGCTTGGGGCGCTGGCAGGGGCAGGAACATCAGTGCTCCGAGGGACGCCCCACTGCCATTTCAGGAGAGCGATGGGTCCAAAGACAGTGTGCAGGCAATCTACACCAAATCACCTAGAATAACTCATCTGCTACTGGCCCCGAGTGTGCGCGGCCATGACCCCCGAGAGCAGCCCCTCCGCACCCTGCCTGCGTCACACCCGCCCAGCGCCGCTCACCTTGTGACCTGCTTGTGGAAGTCTGTGAGTTGTTTGTGTGTCACTTGGAGGGCTCCCCCCGAGGTTTCCTTTGGTAAACCCTTCAGTGAGTTCTCTAGCCAGCGACAAAAGGTCTGAACAGAGAGAAGGGGAGGAGCAAGGGAAGAGTTAACATTGCATCAAGGGACCACGGATCAGGTTCTAGCCCTGAGGCCTGCCACTCAAGGTGGCCAGCTTGGTCTGCTGACGGAGACCTCTGTTTAAGCCTCCCCTTTATCTGCAAGCACTATGCACAGCCAGAGTGATTCATTCCTAGCAGTTCCTCAGCCCGCCCGAGCCTGGGGCCTCTCTCAGCCCAGGAGGGATAAACCCCATTTAGGGTGGGCCAGAACCGCATTCCTTGTAGTGGCTGCAGCATGGCAGCAGTGCCATCATCATGCTGATAACCAGCCCCCTCCTGCTTTCCTCTGACCTGAGAAAATCAGAAGCAAATCTGAAGATAGGGAGGTGGAAGGGTTGGCCAAGAGCTATCCTGGAACTCAGAGCATCGTGTCAGAGGAACTGGAGGAATGGGGTAGGGCAGGGGTGCTCAACCGCTCTCCCCATGGGTCTGGAAATTTGCGGCTGGAGGAGTGGCGGCACCGCTCTCTGCTTCCAGATCTCCTGATCCAGGAGCCCTGGGTCCTGAACACTGGACACGGCAGCATGCATGGCTGGATGGAGGTGGCACTGGGACCCAAGGCCCAATCCTAGCACACGGGAGAGGTGAGAGAGGACAGTGCCTTACCCCAGCCCCACCCCCAACCTCAGCAAGCAGGGGGCAGTGCTAGCCTCCCAAGACCCAATGCCAGCATGCAGGGGGCAGGAGGTGATTGTCAGGCCCCCAGGGCCCAATCCTGGCACACGAGGGCAGGAAAGGGCAACGCTAAACCCCCGAGGACTCAATGCTGACATGTGGGGGGTGGTTAGAGCCTCCTGGGACCCAATCTCAGCATGAAGGACTGGGAGGTGGTGGTGCCAAGCCCCAATCTGACCTGCAGACCCGCATCACACATCTGGCTTACAGGATCAAAAGGCTGAGCACCTGGGGTAGGACACTAGCTGTATGTGCTGTAAGTGGGGAGGAATCCTTCAAATTTAGGCTGGTCATGTTGGCCCTTGGGGTTCTGACAGCAGTGAAGTCCGATCAGCCCAACCATCCAAACTCCCAGAGAGGGTTTCATCACACCCCTTGGAAAAGCTCCCTGCCACCACCCGGCTGCCCAGCATCTTCCCATGGCAGCCAGGCTCTACGCGTTTGGGAGGAAACTCGGCCAGCCTTACCGGCCTGTCGATCTGCATGATCTCCCAGAGCACCTCGGCGACGTCCGGCAAGGTGTAGGGTGGCAGGCAGAAGCAGCACGTGTGCAGCAGCTGGCTCACGAGCTGCTGGCCGAGCTGGTTCATCACCTGCCCGATCAGCTCCTTCCGCAGTTCAAAGTCCTCCTCGTGCTGCAGGGGAAGGGAGAGAAGCATGTGAGCCACGCTGGGTACGGCAGCCGGGAGAGCCTGGGGAGAGCTCCCCTCTCAGGGCCCTGCCACGCATTCAAAATAAAGCTGGACAGAAACCAGCTATAAAGGTTTCACACATTTTCAAGCTCTATCTTTATAGCTGGTTGGCTCCTTTTATAGGAAGACAGACATTTTTATGGTCTGCTAATTACTTTGCATGTGTGGCTACTCTAAATTTATTGTGCGATTAACTAGTTAATATATGTTGTGTGTGCCAGGGGCCTCAGATTCCTCCATCCCATCCGACCTGCTCATGGCCACACATATAGGACAGGAGGTGGAAAGACAGCGCTGTGGGTTCAAGATGCCAAATGCTTCAGCCACGGATAAACAGCCTCACATACAAGCTATGTCCATTGCTTTTCTGTATGTCACTTTAGCGGGAGCCAGGATCCAGCCCTGAAGGTCAGGAGGGCAGGTCACAGCAGCTGCTGCTCACCCCTTCCCTCCCTGCAGCACCGTTGGGTGAACAGCAGTGGTAAGGAAGGACCTGCAGAAGGTAGTCTAGTTCAGGGGTGTCAAAGATATGGCCCAGGAGCCAGACCCAGTCCACCGAGCCCCCTTATTCAGCCCCTGGTGGTGCTCCTGGGTTTCACAGTTGCCCCATGCAAGGTGCTGGACAGACCCCACATGAAGGGCCCAGGATACAGGCTGCACATGGTGCCCATTCCAGCAGGTCTGAGACTTCATTGTGTGTGGCGCCTGCTGTAGCTAGTCTGGGATGCAAGTCGTGAGCAGCACAGGTTTCAGACCAGCCAGAGTGGGCACTGGATCTGGCACATGGGACAGGGAAAAGGAAGAGGATGGCTGGATTGGAGGTCCCATGCATGCCTGATCCAGCGCCAACCCCAGGCTGGCTGGAGTGGGCACCGCATTCAGCTTGCATCCTGGACTGGCTGCCACATGTGCCGGATCCAGCATGCAGGGGCCTGATACAGCCAGCAGGGCTGGCCCCATGCCCTTCATCTGGTCTGCTCCACTCATCCAGCTCACGGGACCAGGTCAATTTGACACTCCTGGTCTAGTTAACAGTGACCACATGGCAGGGCAGGCTGCAGCAGCCCTGCAGGCGATGGACGTCCGAGTCCCACCTGGCTTTGCACGGTTGGTCAGACAGCTGCAATTCCCAGAGCCATATAGGAAATGCAATGAATGCACAATACCAGAATCAGGGGAGGACCCAGAGGGGTGCACTTGCACCACCCTTTGACTCCTCCTCCACCCAAACTTTAACACCAACAGCCAGGCAGTGGCAGCAGCATTTCTAGTCCAGTAGCAGTGAGGGAGTCAACTGACTTCATGGCTCATTATCATCTACCAGATCCTTTTTACATTAAACTTCATTCCGCAGATGTTAACGACTCTCTCCTTTTTAACAGTCTTGACATTCCACCAATTAAGCCACCCTTTATTCTGCAATTCTGCTGTCTGTGAGCTGCTCCTGGTAATAAACCACTTATTTCACAGGCCTCCAAACTGTTTTTAACTCACTCCAATGAAGTTATATTTGTTTTTGCTTCAATCTTAAGATGATTCATATAGCGCTGGCCCCTAGTGTGTTAGTAACGCTTCTAGTTTATTTTTAACTGGAGAAAAATAGGTGTTGTGTTATGTGTGATGATGCACTGCGCCATCCGCACCCCACTTTTCAAAATCCTAGCTCTGCCTGTGACCAGAGTATCCACGGTAGGGCGGAGGCTGAGAGTTTAACCCAGTTCAGAAGGGCATTAGATCAGTTCCAGGAGAAAACACCCCTCAGGGGGATCAAACAGAAGTCAGTCCTGGAGTAGCGTCTAACTCAGAACTTCCTGAACCTCTCAATGCTGGAGGCTCCCGTGGGAGAGAACCGGGGGGTGGGAGATTCTGGCCAGGTCCTGCTTATCCTCCCCTTCAATATCCACTTTCTGCCACTGAGAGAGACAGGGGAATGGGGTACAACAGGGTGCTCAATCCCTGACCTTTAAGCCAAATCCAGCCTATGACCTGGTGTCACCTGGCCCACAGGGCTCCCTCAGGTCTGGAAATTTGGCAGTGGGATATTGGTGGCACTGCTCCCCCACCACTAAATTTCTGGACCCATGGGGAGCCCTGGGTTCTGCACCCTGGATCAGTGCCCAATCAACCCCAGCACGCAGAGCCAGGCAGGGGTGGCACTAGGCCCCAAGGCCTAATCCTGGCACATGGGGGCCTGGGAGGGAGCAGTGCCAAGCGTCCTCACAGTCTCGGCATTTTGGACTGTAAGGAAGTGATGCCAGGCCCCCTGGGGATCAACCCAGGCATGTGTGGGGGCAGTGCTGAGCTCCCAGGGGCCGATGACAGCACACAGGGATGGGGAGGGGTGAGGATGAGTCCCAAGGCCCACTCCTGGTGCTTCATGCAGGGAGGGCCGGTACCATGTGGGGCAGGATCTAACCCGTGGACTAGCCCTACTCTACTCATCTGGCCCAGGCAGCCTAAAAGGTTGAGCCCCACTGGCCTAGACGGACCTGCTCCGATCCCATAAAATGGCAATTCTTATGCTCTTATTCCCCTTCCCCTGCAGCAGGCCAGAACGCAGTAGTCCCAAGTCAACCCTATAGGCCTGGAAGCAGATTCCTGTCCTGATGGAGGAGGGAGACATGCGTGAGAGGGAAACGAGGCCTTGTGAACGTGTGTAAAAGCCCCTGGCCCTTCCACCCCACGTCACTCACGTCATTGGCGACACCAGTGTGGACCAGATCCCGCAGGAACTTCATGACGCTGCAGTTGGCGTCCCGGTGGTCAAGGCTGGTGGCAGCGATGGCCCACTGGAGGATGGGGATTATCACCTGGCTGCGCAGCAGGGTGACTGGGCTGCGCTGGATGAACCTGAGGGAGGAGAGGACAGATGCCCATGGAAGTCATAGCAAGCATGGGGGGGTTGCAAAGGGAGCAAGCTGACTGGTTGACTGCCAGACCCTCCCTAGAGAAGCCCCTCTTGACAGACTGGCCTGCAGGGCCTTGCTTCCTTGCACTCAGCTGCTATTTCCCTGCCCCAATACTCAACCCTCACTTCCCTGCAGGGCTGCCATCACAGTCAGCAAGAGCAAGCCCCCTTCCCACTGCCCTGCTGACTCACAGCCCTGCCACAGCTCAAGTTGCTTTGCTCTCTCAGGGAGATAAAGTTACCCTCTGTGTAAACTGCCTCAGCTCCAGCCACCAGGAAAGCAGAATCCAGACCACTTCCCAAACCAGCTTGCGTCGCAGCCAAAATGTCTACAGCAGGGGTGGTGAGCCCTCAGCCAGCATCAGGTCCAGCCCGTGGAGCCAGATAAATTACATCCCCGATCTACAGCAGCTGCCTCCCTTCCACCCCCACGAGTGAGCCCTTGATGAGCACAGGCCACGAAAGTGGTTTTCCTTTGCTGGTTACTGGCTCTGCTGGTGGAAAGCCTTGGCAGCTGCTATGACTCTGAAGAACTGGGGGGCACCCAGAGTTCGTGGAGCCAGTGCTCACACACAATTCAAATCCCATCATCAGAGTCATCATAGAAAAGTAGGGCTGGAAGGGACATCCAGAGGTCATATCTAGTTCAACTCCCGCCTGAGGCAGGATTATCCCTATCCAAACCATTCTATACACATCCATAATTTAAACTCTTCATAAGAAGAGTCTAGCCTAACACAACACAAGGCATAACACCTGAACCTGCCTAAGGGAAAGCAGGGGAACCACAGTGGCCAGCGTCCTGCTTCTATAAAAGGCTGTCAATATACACTCAAGAGATCCGAGGTAGAAGCCATACCCCCTGCTACAGAGGAAGGCAACACCCCCCCTCCCCTCCCCAGTCCATACCAATCTGACAATGGGGTAAAATCCCTTCCTGACCCCTAATATGGCCAAGGTCTGACCCTAAGCAGAGGGGCAAGACCCTCGTCCGGTCAGGAACTCCAGCTTCGGTCCCAGCTGGAGCACTGGCACACCCCATATTTATCCGCAGATGTTGACCTGGTGCCAAAGCAAAGAATACCAGGTCCGTGCTACAGCAATACCACCTGTGTTGTATGGAAGCTGAAACCACAGCACAGGAATCTCAGCAGTATTCCTGCGTACGGCAGGGGGGTTGGACTCGATCTTTCGAGGTCCCTTCCAGCTCTTAATTTCTATGGTTCTATGAATCTATGGGTCTGTGGGAAGCCAATGGAAGGGAGCCCCCCACTTACCTGGTTGCTAGCCGGAAAAGGTCGTCCACAGTGTCAGGATGGTTCTGGAGGCCGTTGGGATGCTCGAGGAGCTGGAAGGTGGGTACACATAGCGCCTAGGAAGAGGGTTATGGGGAGCGGTTAGCAGTTAGCTACAATCGCAATTTAATTAACACTCCGTGGTCTACAGACACAACACAAGACACCATGTTAGTCGTGGTGGGGGCGGTTTGCAGGGAAGGAAAGATGGGAGAGAACAGGTAGAGAGAAAGAGAGAAAGACAGAGCTTACTCACTATGCTGGCCGTGGGCTTCAGCTGACAGCAAGCCCAGTGACAGGCTGTTAAGGGGAGCCCAGGGAAGGGGTCACCCAAGTCTCAAGCCTGGCTCTCCAAGTGGAAGCTGCACAGCGGATGCAGAAGCCCAGCAGTTTAAGGCACACGCTAGTCAAACCTCTCTGCAGCCACACGTGCTCTGGACTTTGCTAATCAAGCTCAAGCCACATGACAAACAGCAGTGTGCCTGACTGCCCTGGTCTGCAGGTCCAACTCCCTATTTCAGACAGGCAGACCCATGTGTCAGGGCTTCCTACAGGGCCTAGTATCCCAGCTGCTTCCCTGCTTTGCTGCCCAGGCTCCGTTCCCCACACAGCTGCCACCATAGACCTGTCCAAGGCCAAACTATTGCACAGGAAACCTGGACTAGCACCAGAGGGCTGGATTTCTGGCACAAATGCTTTCTTCAGGGCAGCAGCTCACAAGATCCAAGAAATGCAATGTTAATCTAGTAATGTGGCCTCTAGTGCCAGTGACTGCTTTCCCTGCTGACAACAGTGCCCAATGTCGCTCGCCCACCCCCGGCCCCAGCAGCCCTCAGCCAACTCCTGAGGCAGCAAGCATTCAGCAGTCCTCAGCACGAGGTCCTGGAGGATGAGAAGCAGGACTTGATTGATTTCCTGCTCTGTGCCTCACTGTCACCCCAGGAGATCAGTGTGCCTGTGTAATCTCTTACTCAGATAGACAGAGCATCCAAGAGCAGTGCACAGACCACGTGTCAGCCTCTCCTTTGCAGAGCTGACTCATGGTACCTGGAGTCAGACGGGGGAAGTGGCTGGTTGCACCACCTGTTGGTGATTCGGTGTTTGCTGCAATGATGCTTCTTGGCATTGCCAGGTAGGAGCCAGAGAGGGGGAGACAGACCTTTAGCCAACACCCAAGCAGGAGCAGAGCCATGTTCTGGACCCCCACACCTCTCCATAGGGTGAGTCAGGGCCAGTCCCTTCACCCCTCTGCACAGCGATGAGGGCACCCAGCCCTGATGCCTGCACAGTGCTCTGACCATCTAACATGCCCTGTGGCAGCTCAGTGGCTTGCAGAGAGAGGCCAGGCCAGAACTCGGGTATTGGTGCCTCCATCAGGGAGCACATGGCATTCACACGCAGGGAGGAACAGCCCAGGCTCATTGCCTCCCCGCACTGGCTGCTCCAGTTTACGAGGTTCCCTGTCGGTTTTGCTGGCTGAGGAACACAAAGCCCTTCCCAGCAGGCTGCGACTCAGAACAGGAGGCCTGGATTTCCCCATGACAGCCAGCACCACTGCAACATCACAAAGGAGTCTCAGGTAGGAGAGGGTTGGGTTCACTGCTCAATGTCTGGGCATTTTTATCTAGCGCAGCAAGCCCTGTCCTCTATGCTTCCACGGACAGTCCCGACACCACTCTGTATAAAACAAAACGGCTCTCGCCACAGCTATAATTAGGCAGCTCCTAACTCAGAGCATCGGGCACTGGTACCTTCCGCTGCAGTTAGAAAGCAGCACCTATGGGATTACCAAGGGCGAGCTCTATCAGAACAAGTCTCAAGGCCCTTGTCCGAACCAAGGGTGCAGCCACACCAAATGGTGGACTGGGGCATTCCCAAACGTAGACAGAGAAAACTGTCAGAGCAACAAAGACGTTTAAGAGCCATTGGGAACCTAAATCCCGTCATCTTTCATTGAGGTACAGGCCCAGGGAGGGGAGGGGGGAAGGAGTTGGAAGATACAGCTAAGTAGGTAGCTGAAGAGCAGGTGCAGCTTATGACTATGTAGCAGAAAGCCCCTTTTCCTCTTGCCTGCAGTTGCTCTCCCCTCCTTGGATATGTTTTTCCTCTTCTACCTTTTCTTCCTTCCTCTTTCTTTCACTTTAAGATAAGGAATTGTGTTTTGAAATTTGTACGTGTGCATTTTGTATCTCCCCTTGTATTTTGGTATTTTTATCTATTTGTGTGCCATGGCATTACTTTTGTAACTTATATTTTATACTCCTCACCTTTCAACTTTCAACTAAATGTGTTTAGTTTCATAAGTAAGTTATACATTGTAACAATGTTAACAAGGGCAGGAATCAAACTGCCCTTCCCTGTATCAGGCTGGCCCCTGAAAGAGCCAGTGAATCAGTGATTGAATGTGTAACACGGTAGCAGGCAGCAATTAACACCTAAGGAAACTGCAGATCAACCAACTGGAGAACTCCATAGAAGACAATGTAACAACCGGAAAATCTCTAAACGCCACTGATCAAGGGCTAGAAGCCCTGGTCTGAGTTAATCAACACCGGGGACCAACTTTTGGGCTGAATATCTCCAAATCGACTGCTCCCAGAGCCTTATTCAAAATTCATCAATGGACTCCCAAACCTGCACATACATGCGGACGACCCCTGGGGCTGACAGATGCCGTCCAGTAGCCACCAAGGGGGGGGAAGTGCCACGAGGGTCAGATAAAAAGCAGTGAAAAGTGACCCTCGGGGCGCCCTCTTGATCTCCAACTCGACCAGACCTGTCCAGCCAGAAGGACCAGCCAGCGACCCCCTTCTGGAGGATAACACCACGTTGAAAGAAGCCTCAACTGGCCATCAACGGCAGACTCCAGCACTTGTAGAATAGGTATACCGGACTCTTGTAGCTTGCTACTGTGTGCGCATGCGCAGGTGTGTGCGCGCGCACGCGTGTGGGGACCAGCCCCAAGGTTTATGAGTTAACTTCATTACAGTGTTTCAATCCGCCTAATAAACCAGAATTTTAAGGATCCTGAGTTGGTCATTTGTAGCCAACAACTAGACCTGGCCCATGCATGTCCGTACGTGCACACATGTATGTACATGTGTACGTATGTATGTGCACTGCCTCAGCAGGTTGAAGGAGGCTGAACAGCTCCAGGGGCACCTACCTGCAGCATGTCCAGCAGCCCTTGCCGGCACCCTTCCTCCATTCCGTACTCATCTACCAGGATGCTGCCGAGGTACAGGAAGCAGGAGTGCTGGTGCGCCTGGTATACACTCACCATCTGCCAAGGACATGGCATACTTAGAGTCAGAGTCACTCTGTACTTCCCCCAAGAGCACCCACATGCCCTAGCCTCAGTGCGGACAGTGACACAGTGGGCGCCTTTCCTGGTATGGGGGAGCCTGGCAGGGCCACCAAGCTGAAACCAGGTTTCACCTGCTAGGACTAGGGCATTTCTGAGAAGCCAGAGGCTCCCTGATCATGAGCTCCAAAGGCCCTCCACCTCGCCATCTACCCTGGGCACCCACTGTGGGCCTCTGCTCTCTCTGTTACACTCTGGAGAGGGCACATGCCATGTGCCAGCTAAGGCAGTGCCCTGTGACCTTCTGAAACCCACAGCCCACCTCCAGATCCCAGCATGGCCTGAACTCTCCCACCCCACAGCTCACCTTCAACTCCCTCACCCCACCCCAGGCACAGCCCTGCAACTACCTCCCTCATGCCTCCCAAACAAGTGTGGGTAGAGCAGCCATGCGCTCTCTCTATAGGCAGCTGCTATGACTATGAAGAACTAGGAGGCACCCAAAGCAGCACATCTGTGAGCACACAGGTCTGCACCTACCCTAATTAGCTCTGCCTCTGAGCAGAAAGCAGCAGGGTATCCAAGGCAGCCTGGATGTTTCTCTCCTGCTGGAGCTAGTACACAGGACAGCCTGGTGCCAGGAGCATCGGGAAGGGAGCAAAGACAGCTGCACTCCACCCTTGTGGCCCACCACTCTCCAGGTGAGGACCATAAGTCTACAAGGTACCCTGGTGCTCCCTACCTCGGGACCAGTGATGCTGAATCTTACCAGCTCCTATACCCTGAGCTGGAATTCCTCACACTGGATTGGTGAAACCAGAACATGCCAGTCTGCTCCCAAACAGAGGCCTAACCCCAGTACTTTGGCAAGGCAAACTCCCCAGATTGTTCTTGTACTCTCCACTGCTTTTGGAGGAATGAGGGACTCCTTACTGCCCTGCTTCTGAGTGTTAATGCCTGGGGCTGTGGGATACAAGGGTTGTTTGTTCAACTTCATTTTTAATCTAACTTTATGGGGCAGCCTAACCTGCATTCCCAAAGCCAGCACAGCTTCCTGTTATCTTGCATCTCTCTCTGGTATCAAGGTATTAATCAGAGAACCAAGGAGTTTTAAATCTCACCTAAGAGACCTCAGTTCAGCCTCACTAATTCCCAGGTATTTTGAGCTTTGCATGTGGATTTAGGGCTCCCAGCCGTGCCAGTCTCCCGGAGCTGTGACCATCTTATTGAGGAATGGGTACAAAAAAGGGTCCGTTCTGTCCTTAACCTTGAGCGCTCATATGGGGACAGCTGGACCAGGAGCTGTTTCTGTAGCAGGTTTTCATACTGGAAACCCTTTCTACAACTGATTCAGTCTTGTAAATGCCAAGGCTCACATTCATTTGCTGCTGCCAGTTAATGTGCGTGCACATGTGCATGCTGTGAGGTTGTCAGTGTCTGCACATGTCTTTGAAAAGCCCATGGCCTCCTTACCTGTGTGACCAGCGGCTGCAGCAAGGCTGCAGATCCTTTGCCCACGCAGCGGACAGCGAAGCGCAGGCACCGGCAGCAGCGTTCCACGATGCGGTTATCGGCACTGTGTTTGTTCAGGGTCTCTGACAGCACAGGCCAGATCTAGGTGAGGAAAACAGGGAGCGTCAGACAGGCAGGAAGGGCAGCCAAAGATGACCCAAGTACTGTGGCTACCAACCAAACACCCCCCTATGAAAGCCACGCAACCTCCAAGCGACAGAGGGGCGAGTTCTCAGGGACAGACATGTTCATATACAGGGATCCTCACCCCTTCCAGAGCCATTGCCCCAGGGGTCTCACAGCACAGTGTTAATTGTACTGCTCAGCATCTTCCCAACACGCCGTACCCAGAAACCAAATTCCACAACCAGGTTTTCCAATGGCTCTAGACCAGATACCCCTCCCAAGATCCCTCCTGGGAGGAGGAGGAAGAATGGCACTAGGTCTGCCAGAAGGTTATTCCTACTCACCAGCCCAAACCCACAGCTCCATCGTGACGAACTGGATCTGCCAGTGTCACCTAGACTTAATATTAAGAACAAGCGGATGGAGGACGAGGGCCCCCATGCTGACATGGATGGTCACTTACCTCCTGAATGACTTTTTGGCACGGATGGATCTGTCCATTTTCTACAATGGGGTTGGTATGCCTGCAAAAGCAACAAAAGGGTAAGGATTTTTTTCAGTGTTTATGCCAGTGGTTCCCAAATTGTGGGTGTCAACCCCAAATGGGCTTGCAACATCAGCAGACAAGGTTGCGATAAACAGGGATCCGGGTTTTCTGTTGCCTGTGGAAAAACATGGATTTTCTCCTTTAAAGGAGAAAAACGTGGGTTTCTCCTTACAGGCTGGCAGGGTTCCATCCTGCAAGGGGCTGCGAGGAGCAGGAAGAGCGATTGGAGGCAGGGGGCACACGTGCCCATACATGCATGTGGCAGCCAAGCAGTGTGGACAGCAGCTCCCACAGCTACTTCCAGGTAAGTCTACGGGGGTTGGGGGGAGGGGGAACAGGCCACACATGTTGGAGGCGGGGGGGACAGGAGGACACGCCCCAAGATTTCTGTGCCCACAGTGGGATGTGGGGCTGCAGCCGAGCCAGACCAGCTCCAGGCAGGAGCTCCCTCCATGGCCCAGCAGGCCGGACCCGATGTGGGAGGGAGCACCGTACTGCCACAGCTGCTAAAGGTGAGGTGCAGCAGCGGCGGTGGCGTGGAGTTGTGCCCCCACTGCTGCTGGTGCCGCAGCATTCCTTCCCACGGTGGGTCCCACCTGCTGGGCCGCTGAGCCCACGGGAAGAGGGCAGTAGGGCGGGGAGCCTACAGCAGGAAGCCCACTTCCCTCCCTTCTCCCTCCCCACATAGGTTCTGCTCTGGCCGTGCTGCCTGTGGGAGCAGGGGGAAGCCAGGCTTCGTGCTCCACTCCAGCAGCAGCTGGGGCTCAGGTGCTACTGGACTGGTGGGGAAGGGCGCTGTGGGCCCTGGCCCTGCGGCACCAGGGGGAAGAGGGAAGATGCAGGCTGGGAGTGAGGGGCACCAGCAGGGCCCAGAAGGCTGTAGCTGTGGGTTGGGAGTGAGAGGCCATGCTGAGGAAATGGGGGTCATACTGAGGAAAAGTTTGGGAAGCATTGATTTATGCTGTTCAGGAGGATAGGAACGGGATGAGTTAAGCCACACTTAAATCCCAAGACTCAACCCATAGGGGCAAGGGAATTGTCTCTACAGCCCAACAGTCCTGTGCATCTGCTCTAGTGGTGGACTGGGGCTGTGGATACTTGCCCATTATATACTGGGTCCCAGTATATTATTTTGCATAGGCTGATAATGGCTAAAAGGAAATGACTAAGTTGAGCTAGAACCAGATGCCTTGAAATAAAAAGAAAGAAAGTGCTTTCTAGTGTCAGGAGGGGCAGCAACTGTTGCAGTCTGGGATGGTGACAGGGGACCTCTTGTCACCCCCTCTGCCTGAGCAGGGCTTCTCAACTGCTATGAACAAGATGCTCTGGTTGTTTCATGGATTTTTAGCTGATTTAAGAGACCAGCAAGAACTATCAACAAGACGTGGTCTGACCGTGAGCCAGGAGCAACCTGCAGTTGCCCCTCCTTCCTTACCTAAATATGACAGCAAGTCGATCAAGGGGCACAGTAGGGTCTGATGAGAGGCCATTGCTCGGCTCCTGAGAAAGCAGCTGGGGAGAAGAAGCAAACATACACTTGAGATTTCATCAACGCACAGAGATCCCCCTGCTGGATGCCACTGCCCTGTGGAGAGGGCCCACAGATCATGAAATGCACACTGCCTCTTCTAGATCTTCCCAGAAATGGTCATTCCTTGCCTTATAGCTCAAGCAGAACAGAAACCTCCTCTGGGTTACCATGTGGAGGCAGCATGCCAGAAGTGGGCATAAGGTTGAGTGTGAATGGAGTCGTGGCCTCTGGGATGGAAGTGGGGCTGGTTAGAAACCTGAGCGGACACGAGTCTCAGCTGCACAAAACACAAGGCTAACTGTCCACCTGGCAACCAGTATTACAAACAGAACAGCAGCACTGGGCCCTACCAAGAGGAAAAGCTGACTAGTGGCTGAGAGCTCCCTAGAGACGACTGATCTCTGCACTCCGACCTGCAACACCTAACTCAACTCAGGTTCCACGGTGAGCCATTCAGGCCTTGTGGCTCTAAAGCTATCGGTCATTTCAGGAGACACAGATAGTCCCATCTCTCTTCGATCCTTTCCATTTCCTGGCTAGAGCCCTTTTCCAATTTGCTAAGTCAGTCAAAGCGCCAAACAAAGGCATCGTGGCTCCCATACTCCTGGGATGGTCAGAACCTGGCCTAGGACCATCACTACCACCTGTGATTCAGAGGTACAGACTCTGGAGACTACATATTCCAGAACACTTCATCTTAGCCCTAGCAGATGCAGCTTAAATCCAGATGAAGCACTGCATACTGGGAAGGTGGAATCTCCACCTGCTGTATCTGCTGTTTCACACAAGCTATCTATAGCCCCCAGGGCTACCAGCAAATCAGTTCACGTTTCTGCAGCATTTCTGTGTGTTCTGCATATTTGGTTCCCAAACCCAGGAAGCTGTTCCACTCCTCTTAGAGTCAACTCCTCAGCTGCTGTCAGTCTGGGGAGCTACTCTGAATTTAAGTGGGCCAAGTAATTTAAACCAGCTGCAATCATGGCCTCACATGTTCAAGAACTTCCTTCACGCTCTTGCCCTTCCTATACTGTCAGCTAAAGGGAAGAATAAAACTGCTCCATGCTACAGACCTCGCATGAAAGGGCAGGTTTTCTGCTGTGCAACTTGCACAGAGAAAACCCCCGGGCACAAACCCAGCCACACGACAGGGCGAAGTTCCGTGGCTCCAGTACCCGGGACAGACCTTTTTGAGCGCCATCACCTGCACGGCGCACAGCTCGCTGAGGCATTCCGCGATCTTTTCCAAAGGTAGCCTGGCCAGGACCAACGCTGTCCCTGAAAAACAGAAGGGAACAAGTTCAGGAAGAGGTAGGAGGTCAATCGACTTCAGGCATAACTGCCGGCAGGGATCTGACTGCAACACACTGCCTAACACTACCTACAGAACATAGGAAAACCACCCCCTGCCCTCATGCAAACCCAGAGCGAGCAGAAAAGCACCAGGCTGAAACATCACTCTAAATGCAGCAGAGCTTAGGGCCAATTTTCATTTTGATCAGGCATGGAAATGAATGCTTATGATGGGAGATAAAAAGGATGCTGGTGTCTTGGAGTAAAAGCCCCACTGAATGAATGATCTAGCTACTCATGTCTACCCAGACACTATGTGCAAGGAAGGGGCACGCATTTCTCTAATATCCACTAAGGATCCAATAACAACACTTGTGTCCTCCCCCAGGGGAGGACAAGGAGCAATGCCCATAAACTGTCAGCGGATGGTTTCAGGTTGGATGCAAGGAAGAACTTCTTTACAGTAAGGGTGACCAGAATCTGGAACAGACTTCCCAAGGAGGTGGTGCAGTCCCCAACCTTGGAAGTCTTTAAGAAGAGACTGCACAGACACCTTGCTGGGATCATTTGATCTCAGCAGTGTTCCTGCCCAGAGCAGGGGGGTTGGACTCTACGATCTTTCGAGGTCCCTTCCAGCCCTCAATTTCTATGATATTTACTTGTCACATTTCAAAGTGCTACCAGCTGCAAGTCTTTGAATAAAGTACGATGATGTTATACCCAGGATAGCTTATAAGACAGGATATATCTATTTTTCTTCCCTATCAGACTCTGACCAAATTTTTAAACAGCAAAAAATTGCTAGGCAAAAAACATGTATGGAAAACATTCAGCCAAAAATGATCTTGCTGCTACCTGAGAGTGAACTGTGAAAGCAGGGGGCTATAACAGACATTTTAAACTCTCGCACAAACAGGGAGGCTGCTTTTCAGCAGACGAGCATTTAGTCCCAACCACATCTGACCAAGCAAGTCAATACCTTTGAGGAGTCCTACAGCAGCCTCTGGAGACAGCATGAAGGAATCCAGGGAGCGGGCGATCTCCAGCAGTCCGTTAAAGTGCTGAGCCATGTGGTCCCGGCAGACTGAGCAGATATTATGAATGGCTTTGGCGGCGGCAGAGGCCAGCGGCCTGTTGCACAGACCTTTCATCAAGTACCCGAGCACAGGATCTGAGAGCGAGGGGGGGAGAAAAACCCACAGGGAAACATCCCATTAAACACATGCACACTTGTGGGAAATTTGATTTATTTCTCCTGCCCGGAGTCCTGCAGAGAGCAGCATCCCACCCCAGGAAGGCAGGCCAAGTGCGGAGGCAGGTCTGCACTGATAGTGAGACTCACCCAGGAAATGAGGGTTTCTGTCCACGACTTCACTCATCTCCCCCACCAGCTCAATGCTGGTGTAGCGCACAGCAGTGTGCACTGTTTCTGGCAGGCGCACCACCCCTTCCAGCACTTCCACTAACGTCGGGTTATTCTCCCTGGGGACAGAGGCAAGCAGTTAGTACCAGGGCTGTTAGCCTTGTTCCTGAGTCATGAACCAACATGGTTTCCCCACAGTGCCTTACACTTCAGCCACTCTGAAGGAGCCCAGACCACCATGGAGTCACCCAGCCTATTTAAGATGGATAAGACCGGCTGGATAAGACCCTGGTGGTGGTTTTAACAGCTTCGGCAGTTCCAAAATTTGGTGCATCAAATGCTTTCATTCGAAACACAGGGGCAGAGACAGGACCACCATGATCTGGAAGACCACTGGTGATAAACAGCAGCAGAATGAAGGAAAAGGCATCGCATCAGGGTGAGAATTATGGGGTGAAACCAAGATGAATGCTGTCCAGCGAGATCCCAGGCATTCCCACATAACCTTTATTACAAGGCATGTACAAGGGACCCCTCCACTGCCACATACCCACAGGCTCTCCCTCTTAGTTTGACCTCTCATAAGGCTGGAAGGGACTTGAAGCTATAGAGCATCCAAGACGGTGATTGTCAACAAGGATACTACCAGGTCTTTTGAAGGGTGGTGTATGGAGACAAGCAGGTAAACTTAAGCAGAGAAGTGCAGGGTCAGGCCGTCCCTGCCTCAATGGACCCCCTCCGATCCCCATCCCCACTGCCAGGCCCCTTCTTTAAGCACTGTAATCTATAAATGTTTTGGGAAATGGGTGCCCCTTAATTCACAAGAGTTATGGAGGGTCCAAAAAAGGTTGAGAACCACTGATCTAAGGCAGAGGCAGATTAATGCGTACTGAGGCCCTGGGCAAACAAAATTGGAGGCCCCCTGCCCCCACTGAAAGTGGGCTGTGGGGGGGTGGAGGGGAAGACCCCTTCCCCCCTGGTGCTGGCAGGGGAGGCTGGGAGGCCCCTGCCGCACTGGAGGGGGGGGGGAGGGGCACATGCCCCACTCTTCTCCCTGCTACTTGCCCCACCCCCCGTTGGCCAAATATACACACACACAGGCATGCACACAGATAAATGCACACTCTACTCTCACTCACTCTCTGCACATGGACACAGACACAAACACTCTCCCTGAAATGAACACACACGCACGCACACATACAGGTGTACACACAGATGCTCACACAGAAACAGATGCATACAAATGCACAGATGTGCACACAGATGCATGTACACCTAGATGCACACGCACGCAGATGCACACAGACACATGGAGATGCATACACACACTCGTGCACACACAGACACGTACTCATGTGCACACAGACATGCATGCACACAGGCAGACACAGATGTGTGCACAGTGACAGACACACACACCCAGACACATACCTTCCCCTCACAGGATCTCCCCCGCTCCCCATCGCTCTGAGGCAGCCTTCCCCCCCCCAACCACCCGCAGCTCCATCTTGTTCCCGCCCGTGCCCTTGTTGCACTGACCGGCAGGGAGCTGCTGCTGGGCTGTGTCCCTGCAGCTGCACACGTGCACGGGCCGGATCAGCTCAGGCCAGAAGCCCCACACCGTGCCTCTACGTGAGGGTGGCAGCACTGGGAGGGGAGGCTCCCGGGAAGCTAATTCTGGGGGGCTATGCCCTTACCAGCACCACTGCCAGTCTGCAGAGGCGCAGCACAGAGCAGCACTCTCCCACCCCCCGCAGCACGGTGCTGCACGGCACTCCCGACCAGCCATCCCCAGCCTGACCCCCACACCCGCTGGGAGAGGGGTTCCCCTCCCAGCTGCAGGGAAGCAAATACAAAAGCCGGGGTTTTAAACTTGGTGCCATTTTTGTCTCTCCGCTGGGAGACAGAAACATGCCAAGTTTAAAACCAGGGCTTTCAGTTCCCTGCTGATCAGGATCCCATGGCCTGGGCCCTGAATCGGCAGGCTCGTGCCCAGTTGGCCCATGCATTAATCCACCTGTGATTTAAGGGCACAAAAGGCACACAAGTAGTTGGTCTTTCAGGCTGGCACAGTCCTTCAAGGCTCCCAGAATTAGGGGAAACGTGCCCTCTTGTGGCACCACGTGGGAGTTCACCCTTACTGAATCAGTCCAGCTGCGTTTTGATGGGTCCGCCACAAAGAGCAGGGATCAGCAAAAAAGGGAGTCAAACAAGAACATGAGGACAAGTGACCCTGAAACACTGCTGAGCGGAAGTGTGGAACTCAAGATACTCGAGCCCTCAGATGCTGCAATCTCTGAACAGGAACAGAACTTGGAGCGTGAAACAGCCCTGTAGGGGCAGCCTGGTTGCACCGTAACCTGAACCAGCATGAGAGGGGAACAGGGCGTGGAAGGCACCATCTCCCCTTCAGCCTCCTGGAGAGCCTGCGATACACAATGTGTAGCTGCAGAACAGTCCCACATTGCCATTAAGAGCTGCCTATTTACAGTGTGCTTCATGCCACAGGAAGCTCGTGACCCTGCAGCAATCAGAACTGCAAGTGATACGACAGGGCTATGGAGACAGGACTACAAGGCGACTGCCCCCTCACTTGCAGATACAACCAGGGCGTGTGGTACTCACTGGTCAACGCTCTTGGCTATTGAGGCCATGATGAAGAGAACAGCTTCCGTCACCTCCCAGGGAGGGTTCCCATCCTTCAAGGTAGCATACAGCTGTGGGGAAGAAGGACTCTGTCACACAGAGCACGAGCCCAACCCAGCAGCCACTGGTCGTCTCGCTGGCATGCAATGGCCAGTTCGCTCCTCTGTGAAGCCCCGAGTGCAGCAGACACCTGGGCCTGGTTCCACGCTAGCACCCATTTTTCTGTGACTGCAGCTGCTATCTGACATGCTGTATCAGTGCTGGCAATGTTTGTCAGGCTGCTGCTCCTGAAGTGATCTCATAGGTGACTTCAGGTAAAGCCCCCAGTTTCCCTCCCACTGTCTGCAGTGACTGCACAGTATACATACAGCTGGCAGGATGGGAAGGAGGAAGCCAGCAGGGCTCGGCCAGCTCAGGCACACACAACCCACTGGGAGCTGAAATGGGCTTTCAACACATCTGAGGCAAAGGAGGGAGGCAGGGAACAAGAGCAGTATGCAGCAGTGAGCTCCCAGCATGAAGCCTGACCATTGTAGGCCATGAGGGTGGAGGCCAAGCAGTGAGTACAGCAACAGAGATAACCCGCAAGGTCATTCACGTGACACTGAATGGTCAGTCAAACCTGTTCCTTAGCAATGGCACGCCACACACATGCAGGAACAGATTCCCCTCCTGGGCACGGCAGGAGAACCTCTAGCCCCCCCGGGTTCACCTGGGCAAAGCACTCCACAGATCCCACGAGGAAAATCAAGTCCTTCACCAGGTCTGACACCCTCATGCGGAACTCCCCGAAGTCATCCGTCTCCTCCGGGACACCCTCCTGGCAGACACGGAAGGTTGGGAGGAGTGGGGTTACGGCAGGAAAGGGAAATCTTGGTCTTGGTTTACCCACATCGAGGGCAAGACAAGCTGTTTATAGTCAAATAACCTTGGAACCCTGCAGTCCTGTGCTCTGTACCAACTCAGAACCCTGCAGTCTTCTCCTCTGCACCCAGCTAGAGGTGAAGGGAATTGTGGGAACTGGAAGGCAGAAGAGTGGACACCAAGATGCAGGACAACGATACTTCCTACCTTCTTGCTCCTGCATTAAAAGGCCATGCGCCCTTCCTGTAGCAAACTCCCCAAATAAATGCAAGATCCCAACCGTTTCAGAGCCAGGGAAGTGAGGGAATGGATGAATACAGCCAGGGGTGGCACAAGATCTTAAAACCTACCCAGACCCAATCAATAAGGGAGAGGAGGACATGCGGGTTTAACAAGCTGCAGGAACACTTATGGCCAGGTCCTATTCACCTGTTAGGTGTCTAAGCAGTACTTAGTCTAAGTGTAACCCTAATTCCACCCTGCTTGAGGTCCCTGAAATGCCACAAATGCAAATGGTTGTTTTTATTGGCTTAATCTAAAACCAAGATAAAAACGTGCTACAAAACTAGATGCACTAGGGGCTTTCAGGCACCTGGCTTCAGTGGAACAGGCTTACACTTAGACACATACGTGCCATCTAGATGCCTAGCAGGTAGATCAGGATTGGTGTTTAGCCTGCAATTTCAAAACACCGGCATGTCAGCGGGGGTGAAGGAAGCACAAGGATGGAGAGCCTCAAAGTTAGACCTCCCAGAATGAGTCTAACACCCTCCCCTCAACACATGCACACACACTCATCCTCCCTCTCCCACCCGAGTTGTCATTCAGGGCATCACAGGTAGCATAGCAGCCTCTTGGCACACATGCTGGCTTCCTGAAGGGAGGGGGGATGTCATATCATGCATCCTCTAAACATGTGACTACTTTCCTCACTGTCCAACCCTCTCACCTCCACAAAATAGCCTAGCTGCAGACCCTGGCAGACGTTACATTTATCACACAATTAATGTGTGGCATCTTCGTGGCTGGTTTGTATCACGCTTTAATTTGAATGCGGCAATACAGCCTAGCATCAGGCTGCACGATGCGACTAAGTGTCCCATTGTGGGGAACTGATGGGCTACCTCCACATAGGGACATTCAAAGCCATGCCACATAGTCCAATGCCAGGTTGACAGGTCCACGGTGAGCACAGCCAGCTGTACGCCCCAGCAGCCATGTGATGGGATCTGAGAAATGTTATCCCAGATCAGCAGTCATGCATCTTGCTGTGCCAGCCCTTGAATGTCTGGTATAGCATGATGCACAATTGTTAGGATAAAATTCCTTAGACTCCTTGTGTGATTAAATTAACATCTGCTGGGACCCTCAGTTACATGCATGGCCTCCTGCCTAGTAATGACAACTGGCACATAATGCATTTCACTCACCACCATGCCCCCTCCCCTGCTGCTATGGCCTTCAGGAAGAGTGGAGGAAGAGAGAAAAGGAAACTGAACGCAGTCTTACGTGGTCTGGGTCAAGCTGACAGTGTCTGGCCAGAGCGTGGAGAAGCCTCTGTATGTAGGCTTTGAAGATGCTGTGTATGACTACGTCCTCCGTTTTATACAGATGCTCCCCCAGTCTGTACCAGAAGTTAAAGGAAATTTCTACCACCTGTTGGGAGACAAAACAAGAGCTGTTCAGTGTTGTCCCCACCGGGGCCTCCACTATAAAGGGCTAGTCTGCCCAGGGAAAGTTACTGCAAAATAAACTGGGGTAAAAATTTAGCACAGAACAGCCTTTTAATAGCAAGAGGTTTCATAGGTTTTCAGTACCTCTTCCATCACCATGAGGTTGTACCCAGGCCTTCTGCTTCAGGCACTAAAGGGAGCTAAACTATATTCTTTCCCCACCACAAACACACAGCAAAGGTTTCAAGGCTCTCATCTTTGGACAACTAAAATGCACCCACATATGATACAGTAAGAACAGCTTTTGCCACTGAAATGATTTGGGAAATGTGAAAATACAAGGCATGAGCTAGGAGGCCTACCTCATACTGCGGATGGCCCGCACAGATCAGCAACAACTCCAGGGTCCGCAGGTCACCCAGCCCCTGGCCTGGGGTGCACACAATTTTATCTAGAAACGTCTCACAGAGTTCAGTGAAGACACGGCAGTAATTAAGCACCCTGGTGAAAGGAGGAAACAGGTCAAAAACAAGTAATTTCCCAGGCAAGTATCGAATCCCAGATATTGAAATACAGGGACAAAGTTTCTTGCATTTGGACTTTGATCTAGATCTGTTATTCTCAGTCAGCACCTTGGAGTACCTCGAAATCCCTCCTAGGGTGCAATGCAGCTTTAGCACTGTTAAGTGTACAAACATGATTCAAAAGATAAATGCAGAGATTTCAAATAGGAGTCCTTAGTGTTAAAAACATTCTGACCTATTCTGGTTTTCCTGAGTTCTTTGCAACAGTAAAATTGCTCTGGTATTTTTCTGTAGCCAAAAGGCAAGTAAAAATTAAGAGCTGACATTTTCCAAGGGGTGCCCCGAGCGTAAAAAGGTTGAGAAAAACTGCTGTAGAGGCACAGGTATACTAAATTCTTGCACTTCGGCTTTTTCATCATAAGGGGTTTCTAAACTCACCTCTAAGTTTTGAGTACATAGAGAAGTGGGCTACAGTATACTGTGTCTGAGATACCAGCTGTTACTCGGATTTAGGCATAGACCACGGCATGGCCGAATCTGGGTTCCACCAAGTGAAACTTGACAAGGTAAGTAGCCATGGCATCTCCGAAGACTGTGGCTCAGACGACAGTTTCCGTCATCCATCTCCACAACAGCAAACAGACACTGAGGAGTCTGCCAAAAACTGATGTCAACTGCTTTCAGCACAAGAACGGCATGTATCAGTACCAGAAGGAAGGGAACGCATGAAGTCTCAGAGTGAGCAAGTACGTGAACCAAAAACTTATAGGACACAGGCTATATTAACCTTGATTTTCACAGCACCTTGTCTAGCTGAGCTTATGCAGTGAAACAGCTACCATCCCTGCCGTGCCTTTAGAAGTTAAGTCTAAGCAGCTGAACTCAACTACAAAGCTTCTCCTCAGTGTAACCAGCATGACTGCCTTGGTTCTGATCTTTTCTTTCCGCTTCCTACCCGAGACCTGAGACAGTGAAGAGTGGCTGAAGAATGTACACTCCTTGGTACCAGAGGATTTGGAGTACAGGTCAGTGTAAGACTGCAGGGTTTCGAGGGCCAAGCACAGGACTGAGATATTAACTCCTGCTTTCTAATTCTGGGTCAGGAAGAGTCACTACCTCAGTACCTCTACTTTCCCCTTTGAAGTGGGCATTCCCCTAGATGGGTGGAAAGGAGTTAAGCCAGTGAACAGAGTTCAGTGAAGGAGGTAGAAGGTGCAGGTTCTATTGCTGGCACTGACACTGTGCGACTGTGGCCAGCTTATTTTCCCTCCCCCAAAATTTTCTGCCCATTTCCGTACCCTGTAAGTTGAAAGAACAGATAAAGGGGAACTCTGGGACAAGGGCTCCTCCTTACTCTGTACAGAGCCTACCACCATAGCACCCTGATCACAGCTTTAAAGAAACAAGGGACAGGCAGGATAAAACAAAATCATGGTGGTTGCAATGGTAAAGGAGATTTCTATGGATCTAGGGTTGGATCTGATTTTGAGAGATCTCTATCCATATTGTTAGCAAGATAACCACTGCTAAGAACTGTGTCATTATACAGTACCAGCTTTGCAGATACAGACTAGAGAACAAATGCTACTAAGAGCAGTAGGGGCCAAAGTATGGGAGAGCAGACCGATTTCTTCAGATATCCACCGAAGTGCTTAAGTGGATAGCATGGACTGCTATCTCAGTCCATGCAAGTCTGGGGACATCTCAGAAGAATTTGTTATAAAAAGTAAACCTGAATCAGGTAACAATGAGTTGATTTCATTTAGTTTAAATGAGAGGATAAAAAGGAACCAAACATCTGTGACTAAGGCTTTCACGTAGAAAAGAGTTGCTAAGACAAAGGGAATTAATAAGAGAAGTTACCTGGATGGATGAACTTGAGCACATGAATACGGAGGAGGCCTGAAATTTCTTCAAATCAAACATGTACAAGTAAGGTGGAATTTGTATCTCGAGGAACAAGAAAAACATCCTATAGGGCAGAACTCCAGACTTAACTGGCTGAACAAATCACCCAAAAAGGAAATCAGGAATAAACAGAGCACTACAAGGAACCCACAACAGATCAGTAAAGAACAGGAGGTATAAGGATAAAATGAGAACAGCCAAAAAGCCAAGCAAAGTTACTCCTTGCAAAAGAAAATAAAAAAGAAACAAATAGTAAAAGATTCTTTAGCCACATAAATAAGGAGGCAAGAAAGGAATTAAGGTTGCTATTCAGGGAGTAAAAGTTCAAGATTAAAGAATCTATGCATGGCCTATCAATTAAATCGCTATTTTGCTTCTACTTAATGTGATGATTAAATGTGGGGCAAGAGTAGGATGGCCAACAGGAAAGACAGCGTGGGTTGAACGAGTTTTATGTGAGAGAAGCAGGACTCAAGGTGCTTGAGGAGCTCAGGTCAGGAGAAACATACAATCTACAGCTGAGAATACTGCCAAAGTTGGCACAAATCACAAATTCCTCTGCACAAAATGAAGTGTATTTTTCTACCTATGGGGACTTGTACCATCTTTAATTTTCCCTAAGCCTGAGGAAGAGCACATGAGCTCGAAAACTTGCAGAGAAAGATAATATTTTTGAGATTTCTTAGTTGGTCTAATAAAAGGTATCATCTCTGAACCAAGAGTTTTAGAGTTTTGCAACTTCTCTAGCAAGCAGTTTTAAACAAGTCTGACACTGCAGGTGGCACCATGTTGGCTGGAGAAGAACAAACCTATCACCTATATTTAAGCCAGTGCATAATGTTATTCTGGCAACCACTGCCTGCTGGTGTGACCTCGATAATGTGCAAAGCTTTAATTATTTCTATCCAAAGACAGGCAGGTAAATGGAAACAGAATAAAATACAAGTGGTCAAAGGTAGATTGTGCCAAACTAACCTAATGTTTTGTCAGTACAAGTGATTTTCTAAATAACAGAAAGGTTGTAGCATATGACATGGTGTCACATGAGAAATTTATTAGAAGATGGAGAGGAGTTCAAGAATGCGAAGACTGGTAAGGAACTAGCTGAATGGAAATGACAGTATTGTACTGAAAGGATGGAGGGAAGTTACTAGTAAGTTTTGGGACTGATCTTATATAAAAAGTCTTTTCATTAGTAACCTCAGCACAGAGAAGGGGAGTCTGCTAACATCTGGAGATGACCTAAAGTTGGAAGGTATTGCCAATGCAGGGGAGAACCAGAAAAATCACACAGGAAGAACAAGACGAACTTTAAAACTGGAATAATAGAAATGGGGAAATGTAATGGTATTAAGTGTCTGGTTGCAGTTAGGTATCAACATTTTTTTTGCCATGAACTGGAAGCTCCTCTGTTGGAAAGTATCAAGGACAAAACTCTGGGTGCACTGGTTATCAGTCACAGAATGACTGAGTTATCAAGTGTTCTTCAGGTCCAAAAACTTTTCAAATCTCTCTCCCAACCGTACAGTCAGTCCATTAAAAGATAACACCCAAAACCCCCTCTTCTCATACGTTTCCTGGTCCATCATGGCTACACCAGTCCAACCTTACTGAGAAACGTCATGTAGCAGTGAAAAGACAAACATGATTCTAGTATGGTCAGGGGAGGCACCTCCAAGCAGAGGCAGGGAAGATCTTGAGAAGACTTAATCTGAGCACTCTAGGCAATTCTGACCATCCACATTCGAGTAACATGAATTCAAAGGGAACAGGGGCAGAGAACAGCTTATCATATGAGTGGAGGCTGAAACAGATGTGGCTTTAGTCTGGCAGAATGAAGGCAGAGAGGGGATGCTACAGCACTGCATAAATTCTGCAGATAAAAACCAGGGGGAGAGAGTTAGGAGGCAACTTTGGCACAAGAGCACACGAGCGTAAACTGGTCAGGAACAGATGCAGATCGGAATTTAGATGAAGATTTCTCATCAGATCGGGATTCTGGAACAGCTTTGAGAATCTCTGGGAAAAAAACCTAAGAGGAGCTTGAAGATGGAGAGTGATCAGCTTACAACATGGTTGCCTGCAACAGCAGAGGATGGGTTTGGGTGACATAGGAGTTACATCCAGGTCCATGTTCCTAAAAAAAAAGAGTACTTAATTTCTGTCCACAACTTCATACACTGACATCAGAAGTGCTAAGCTACTGCCCACTTGGAGGGAAATTTGCAGCTCTGCCCTAAGAGAGGCTGGGGACACATCAAGGAAGCTCCCCACTTCTTCCATCTTCATTCATCACAGACAGCCACACACTGGCACAGTTTCTGCTGTCCTGTGCTAAGACAGGCATGACAAGTCTGAGCTCGTAGTGTTAAACTCCACCTGTGAAAGCTTGGGCTGATCGCTCCCCACTGGCTCTCATTGGTGTATTGAGGGCATAAAGGAATCATTAGCTCACTTGTTTCTGTTCAATGAATAATCATTTGCATAAGAGAGACTTCGGAGGGCTGCACAAACACAACAGATTCCCAAAATAACTCTGGAGAGACAATGGCAGTTCATTACTGCAGCTCTCCCTGCTCTATAGGGACCCACCAGGCTTGCTCACTCACTTGTCTAAATCCTCTCGTGCTACAGCCATGTGATAGGCAGTCTCGAGTGTCAGGACCCCCTGGAAGAGCTGCAATGCAAGGGGCAGATTTGTCTCCACGTTCTCGATGGCGTAGAGCGCCGAGCACACGCAGTCAGAGGCTGCCTCGTGCAGGTTGGACGAGGTCTTGTCCTGTTGCTGTAAGACACAAGAGGAGGAAGTGAGCCTGGCGATTATACAGTAAGTGAGATGGCACCTAAAGACACTAAGACACTTCTGTCCCAAAATCCTTCACCATGTTTCAATGCATGAAAGCCCCACCCCTACACCACCTCCTCTGCTGTCTCTTCACTGTCTGCTGCTGCACCTCCTTTGGGTCTTGAGATCTCACTAATGTCCTTTTAAAACTTCTCTATGGGGCACACAAGCAAAGGAGAAACAGAACAATGGGAATCTCCAGCCTGCGGTACTTCAGCAGCTTGGAAACATTTTGCTGGTCTGTTCTCTTGGGTGTGAAGGAGGAGAGATTTCTCACGTGCATGTCATATTTTTCATGGTGGTGGTTTAGGGAAGATGAGCAGATTTTGGGGTCCTGGCTGATAAACATACATGTTAACTGTACAAGTCTAATTTGACAGAGCATTAATGGCTCCCATAGAGCCAAGAGCAATTCAGAAAGGGGACGGGGCTGGCGTACTAAGACGAGAATAGACAGGAGAGAGATGAAAGGAACACCACCACCATGTATGCCTAGGGATGCTCCTTCATAAAAGGATCTCAAACCACTTGTCAAGTGTAAATTAAGCCTTATGATCCCATGTGATGAAGGTAGGGAAGGATGAAAAACTTGTGTTAATGCAATTAAAGGCTGAAGAGCCAAGCATTCAAAAATGATCAAAGTGGAAATGTTTCTCCTATAGTGTTAACTTGGACTTGTTGCATGGATCGAATATTGTCTCTTCTTTTTTCCAGTGTGAAATGGGAACTGTTATTTGCCTCCTCTATAGCGCACCACAAGTGCAAATAAAGGTTCCCATCTGACAGTGGAAAAAAGGACGAGCATTTTGGACCTTTTGCACAGATCCAGTATCAACACTGCAGTAGAACCCATTACGCTTTGGGAATTTCTTCCTTCCATGCACTCTGTTCTTCATTCTCACTGTTAGATTCATTCTAGAAGGGTGTTATTTATTCTTTCTGTTTTACTAGTCCCTTTAGAGCTCCTATACTTATAAAGACCATACATCCCTGAAACAACTGTCCTACGCTGTCAAAAAAAGGACAGCTAAGCCCATGATCATCAGGAATAAAATATTGACCTAATGTTCATAACTTAAGAGCATGAAACCAATTTTGCTTCTTCGCTGCGGGTTACAAAATGGGCTAAGTTTGAACTTTCTGAGCTTTGAAAGTTAAAGTGCAAATACTTTAAATCCCAGGGGTAGCAGGAAACTTATTCCAGATATTTCCATAATGTAATGAAACGCTGAGGAGGGTCAGCTCAAAGCTCTGTACAAGAGCTCAACTCTGAGCAGAGATCACACACCACAGATTTTGGATGAAAAACTATTTTGCATGAATAAGTTTTGAGCAACTGAAGAAAATAAACTGGAATAAAACCAGATTTTAAACCTGAACTACTGTAATCGCTGACCAGAACTCCTAGAACAGACATTTTATAGATGGGTAACACTGAGGTCAAAGGTACTCAAGATCACAAAACATCAGTGGCAGAAACCAGCACAGAATGCTAGTACCTGGCTCCCAGCAGACAAAGCACGCTTGTAATACAGGTTGAGGAAAATGATGAATAGTGAAGACAGCCAGGACAGGAGAAAGGGTATAAATAGAGGATTAAATTATTTTTAAAACTTCTTTTCAGAAGCACGGTCTGCCAGAAGAGTATAATAGGCTCTGCAAAGATTAAGAGATCTGTGGCAACATGACTGAAAAGCTTTCTGCAAGACAGAACCTCTCTATGCTCACTTCAGTCCGGTCTTGAACCAACCTGCTGTACATGGAAATTGTGTCCACCTGTACTTCCCCCAGATACCTGCTCATCCCTGCCTGATGCCAGAACTACTGGGACCCAAGCAATGATGAATAAGGGATTTCCTGCAGTCGGACAGTTGAGAATAGTGCAGTCAAAACTAAGTAAGGCCAGTGGGCCAGAAGCTTCTTTTCTAGTCTTAATTAAAGTATGCACATAGCCAAGGTTCAGGTACTTCAAATGCCACTTGAGGACCAGTTAGCGGTTTTCATCACTGAGCACCTCTTTTCCTATCTGAACAGTCAGTGGTTGGGGGAGATGATAGGATGGGGACCCTGAAGTAGAAAAGTGACTCCCCTCTTCCCGAGGAAGCAGTCACACTGGAGAAGGTCATGAATTTGCTTTCTGAAGGTCTGCCAGGACCTCTGACCTGTGGTCTTCATCTAGTAGAGAGCTTGGTAATCTCTCTGGCTCAGATGACAAGAGTTCTGTTTGTGTGGCTCCCCTCCAAGTCAACTTCACACTTCAGTCCAGGAGAGAAGTTTCCTTCTCAGTGTTGTGAACTAAAATACTTTTGCTGGCCACTTCTCTCTCAAAGGAGGAAGGACTGCAAGACTAAAACCAACATCTTCTGCCACCGCATTGGGGACAAACTCCACCCTATATTCCATTTAAACATGGCTTTTTACATTTGCCTGCAAGTTCTCTGATCCAGACCTGAACAGAGTCAAGCTGAAAAGTCACCTAGAACTTATGCGCACAAAATGTTCTCCTGAACTCTGGGTGTCATGTCAGATTAGTGACAGCACCAGTTTGTCCCAAAGAAGTTGGATTGTGACCTCAGGACACAGCCAGTGGGCAGATAAAGCACCTTCTTAAAAATAAAATACTTTTCTTTCATGCTTTAGTAGCTCCAATTACTGGGTATTAGTCAGGAGGGAACTACTTGACTTTTCAAGTGCCACTATGGAGCAGTGTGTAAGGGAAGGCGAGTGTGTCTGACCTCTGGGAGGCCCAACCAGAACTAGATTCTAGGTATGAAAGATCCCTGCCCTATGCTGCCAGTCCTTAGCTGCCCCAGCAAGCTGAATGCCAGGAGGGGATTGAGAAACTAAATTCTGGGGAAGAACAGGCCTGGACTTGATTACACCTAGCACTGATAAGGTAAGCAGAGAGTCTTATCATGGGCCTGCTTTAGGGCAAAGGGACAGGGTGTGAGATTCTCTGCACTGGAGGGAGGGACAGGCTAGGCCAAGTACTTGAGACAGGGGGAAGAGGAACAAACTAGTCTTCCGAGAACGATGGGACGCAACAGTTAGGATAGGTCTGTAAAAGGCCTTGTGGGATTCCAACAGGAGCGTTGGGTTCGAGGGCTGCCACATTCCTACTGTCATTCCCACAGGGAACCAACGCAGAGCCTTTCAACAAAAAGAGCAAACACTCACCAGCACTTCGAAGAGGAGCGATAACAGCTTGCTGTTGGCCATGAAGTTGCTGTCCAGAACTCCCAGGTTAAACCAACTCCCAAGGCAGCGAAAGGTCTTGATGAGCATCTTCTCATCATTGCCTGTCTTCTCCACACAGGTCATCTAGGGGACGAGGAGCAGGGAGAAGGAACGGTTTGGTGACCAAAGATTACCACTTAACTTCACAGCTATAACGTAGTTCTGGAGACCACAAGCTATGAGGGTTTGTGCTGTGCTGCTTCAAGCTTTCTTTGCAGGGTCTCTGGGTCTCGAAACAAATTTTCCCCAGAGTTGACATACTGTTCCATAGTACTTCCTGACCCCCTGCCCTTCCCCCTCAAACCATCCCCTCAAGAGGTGAAAATGCACAGAAAGACAAACAGCCTACCATGCCCTGAAGGTCACTCTGGGACTGAAACATGCCCAGGAAAGTACACAGCTTACAGCACACCCCCAGCCCTGCCTAAATAGGCCAGGCGGTACTCCATGTGATCCAAAGCACATCTATTGACTTCAACGGTTATGACAGCCCGTGGTGAGAAATGCAGTCTGGAAGGATTGCTGCCATTTGCCGCACATCAGTTTCCTGCAGGGGCCTGTCTCAAAGACTGATGAAGCCCAGACCCTAATGAGCTTCATACATAGAAAAGCCTCAACTGAGCCTAATTTCAAGAGGAGATTTTCCGATATTCTGCATTAAAAAAAATAGCCCTGTTACTATGGTCTCTGTGAAGGTGCTGGAAGGTAAAATACCCATCTTGCAGGCCAAGCTGACAGCAGTCAGTACACTTAATTCATTCTGTAAGACACAAGAATTTCAGTTGTGGCAGTGGCTGGGAGCCTACAGCCCCAGGGAAGATAGGAGGAGAGGTGGGTTCTTCTTATGATCTTCAGCAATCGCTTGGCAAGATTTGCCAGTACCTTGATCCAAAGAAGCCCTTACTGCGCTAAGAGGAACGGAGAGAACATGAGGGCAGTCAGAGCCTGAGAGAACCCCTTGGTCTACCCCCCGACTGCAGGGAGAATGGCACCTATGGTTTCACTGCACCCCTTAAAAGCCCAAGTGCTCCAGCAGGGTCTAAGCCACCCTGTACTGCAAAACTCCAATGCATTTTTTGCTTAACTTACATATAATGAATTTACCATTTAATCAATCCCCTGTTCCCTTTTTTTGGACTCCTTAGGTTGTCAATTAAAATGCTCACTGTGGAATTCAAAAAGGAAACCTGAAAGGGATGCAATGAGATCCTGCACAGCGCAAGTCTTTAATATATGCTGTGTGCGCTGGTGTAGAGAAAACACATAGGTACAATCTGTCTAGCAAAGCAAGCAAATGACAGCCTGACCCAAGAAGCCACCACCTCTCAGCAGACTTAAATGCAGATGGACCGTCAACCGAACTGCCAGAGAACGGCGTCTGTGCTGAGGTCATGAAGCTCAGCGGGACCATTGCAAAGGAACGTGTTCAACGGCGTAATTTATTTCAGCAGGCCTGGCTATGACCCTGTATGTTGAAGCATCAGCTTCAGACACTCAAAGCAAGCTCCCTCTGCCACCTCCGACAAGGCATCAGCAGTCAGTGCAAAGCGAACTTGCATGTCTAACCAATGTAACAACTCTCCTCTCTCCATCGCTTCACTGAGAAAGCGTTCTGGGGGGTGAAGGGGAAGAAATGAAACAGATGTATTTAAGGCAACATCTCTACAGGCCTGAGAAAGGGAAATGGAAACGCTTTTAAACCAGACTGGAATTTAAAACAAGTCCATTTTAGAAGAGGCTGTCCAGCTTTCTGCATCAGGACTAAAGTACCTAGTAAAATTAGGAACGGGGTCTCCATGATCAATCATGCACATGCAGGTATATTATACTTTTGGAAGAGAAGGGAGAGAGTCCCCCTTACTCTGAGGCATGAGACATTAGTCAAGCTTAGATGGAGGATACCAAACTTGACAGATGAGCAGTCAAATTATAATCCCTAGCACCCCCAGACTTCCTTATCTTGGCACTATCTGAATAATGACCAAAAGTCATGTCAATGCTTGACCCTGGACAAACAACACGTCAAGGAAATTAAACCATGTGTAAGTACTTGCAATGCTGATACTACAATTCCAGCTTCCCAGAGTCATCATGCATAAAAAGCAAGATAGAAACCAGTGACGTTCTTTGCTAAGATTTCTAGTCAACGCCAGCTTTGAACTCTGAACTGAGCATAAATTGTCAAGGAGCTCTACTTCCCTTCATCCTCCTCCCCTGAAAAAGGAGACAACTTCAAAAGCAGCTAGTGGAAAATCAAAAGTGAGAAATTATGGGCAAGCCATCTAATTAAGGCTGAGTGCAGTGCTATGTCATACCACAGAAAGGGTGCAGACCTAATTTTATCTGACATCTTCCCTGATGATCTAGAAGAGATAACTAAACTTGTATGTTCAACTAACTGATGGATCTAAGTGCTTGAGAATGAAGAGTGCGTGCATGAAAGGATAGAGACTGAATTTACAAGCAGCAGCGAGGAGAAATACAAAAGTACTTAGTCTGAAAAAAACAACAACACATGAATAGAAAATAAAATAAGATTTAAAGTGGGCTAGTCTACACACAGGGAAAATAACCCCCATTACAGCTATTCACTGGAATGGGATACAAAAAGCCAATTAGAGACCATCATGAGCTGATACAAGACCCCAGAGCAGATGAGCTTGTGAAAAAAGACTGCAGAGAACAAGGAAAAATACTATGCGAGCTGGGGCTATCTTTGGACAGAGATAGACTATCACACAGCAGGGATGTGATAACCCCTCACATACAGAACATTATGCCCCATTTCTGAGCAATTCAGCACCAGAAAGATGCAAACAAGCCAGGGAGGGGATGCAGGAAAGAGCTACCACAAAAGAGGCAATAAATGTCAGGGGAGTTGATTCACAAGGAAAAGTTCAAAAACCTGGTTAGGCCCGACTACAGAATGACTAAGTATATGGAGTAAAACACCAAGGCCAGAGGGGAATTTACGTTTTAATGGTGAGGTCAAGGTGACAGAGTTATTCCCAAGGGAAGCAGTGGAAGGCCAGTCACTGGAGTCGATTAAAACAGGACTAATGACACAACGGGGGAACAATCCTGCATTAAGGCAGAGATGGATTTAAGGGAGAAAGAACTAAGATCCGCTCCCTCTTCAAAAGAGCTATGATTCAATTAACTAAGGAACTGAAGCAAGAAGGAAAGCAGCTGGAAGACAGGAGTGCCGAGAGAGCAAACAGATACAGAGGTGAAGGGCACCAAGGCAGAGAAAGGATGGAGGGGCAAAGCACAGAGATAATTTCTGTGACTGGATATTATAATTAAGTATACCAAAGTTGGATTCCATCTGGAGTTCTGTGACATTAGCCAAATGCTTGGTGGAATTACAGTCCTATTATGCACAGCTGGGGGCACATTAAGTTTCTCATTTAAATAGGCAACGTGAAATAGTAAAAATTAATGAGGAGCTCTGTGCGTTAAGGCACATTGGGTAGTATTTCAATACATCTCAATCCTTACACCCATAGTTCTAAATCTTTCTGGCATCACAGCACCCTCCCTCAAGTTTTTGAAATTCTGCAGCACTCTGGAGAAGCTAGAATCTAGCCAGTGGTAGGACATCTCTACCATGGGCTACTTCTTCCACCGTATACTCCCTCCTCTCCCTGGTCTGTCCCTGAAAGGGCAAGTGCAGTCCCCACTGCTGTGACTGCCTCTCTGGTAACTCGTGTGCTGGTGACTGGTACCATGCGCACCCGCAACCTGTCTTTCTGGCCCCAGCTGCATGGAAGCACTGTTGGGCGGATAAGCTGCTATATCCATCTGTGTGCATGCACAGCAGAACACGCTGCATGGGGGTAGCTGGGGCAGGGGCTACGGGGAGGCAGAGAGCAGCTGTGGGTGCCCAGCACTAGACAGAAGGAGAAAAGATAGATCACTTTTCTCCTGGCACAGACCCTGGGTGTTGAGAATCAACCTTAAAAACCCATGTCTTATTTAATACAAATGCCTCCTGGTTTTGGTGCCCACAAGCAGTTAGCTCCATGAGCAGCCTGGATTCTCAGAGAATATCCAGGGAGAAAGTACCAAAAAAAGTCACTTCCTCCTCCTATCTTTTTCTTTGCTGTTGCCACCCTATCACCATTCAGCTGAACACAAAAAGACAGCGTTGAGAACCAATAGCTCTAGCTCAATGCATAAGGGGGCTTGGATAATTTCAGCAAGACTCTGTGGCAAAAATAAAAGACAGCCCCTTGCATACACAAACCCCCAAGTGCTTTTCCCCCAGTGAACTGGTGCATCTTATCCTAGAACAATGCTAAAGGTTCACTCTTGCCCAGTCATCATCCAGCAGTCTGAGTTCTCTGCCATCTTTTCTGAATTTAATGTTCACGAGATATGCTGGAGAGACGGCCCAGGTGGTTGTAGGCCCCTATTTAAGAACAGAGCAGGAAAGTGGGACAGCAAGCTTCCTTCCCAACAGTGACCTTAATGGATCTCAACCTGGAGAGACCAGCTGCCCTTAAGGATAAGGTAGGTAAAGGCAAGGCTCCAGTACCAGATCTTGGATTACTGCTTACAGTAGGGCACCAGCTAGAGACTTTCATCTATTAAGGGTTGGTTTGCAAGACTCCTGGCTCCTAGTAGCTGCTAGATACATTTTGATTGTTCCCAAGCTGGGCTAGCTCTCTAAGGGGAAAAAGCCATTGGATGAGGCTACCAGAACAGGTGTGGGGTGTTTAACAGTTGTTGTGCTTGCCCCATGCCTCCATTCCACGTGGTCAGCTTACCAACAGAGAGACCACAGTGCTAGAGTAGTAAGCCAGGTCTTCGATGATTTCAGTACGGCGGTTGGCTCCAATGCGTAACGATCGGCTGTGAACCTCCTCGGGCAGCACCGTGAGGATCTCCAGCAGAAAAGGCAGTGATGTCACATCATTGCTATACCTGAAGCACAGACAGAGAGACAATGTGATAAGGTAGGAAAAATAAAGGGGCTCTCAAAACATACACAAAACATCTGTTATTGCTGCTGCCATGCTACTTTAGCACCAGAAGGAGAGATGATGGCATCTGAAATCCAAGAAGACTCAGGGCAGAGATGTCCCAAAGCATTTCATCTGGATGCGTCTCACAAACGAGCGACAGGCTATTTAAAAAAGTGCATGTTACAGCCCTCGTAAGACAGTAAGAGCTGCCTATCAAGGAAGGTGGCAAAAATCCCCTTGTTCTACAAATGCAAAAAAATCTAACCACGTTATGCAGACAGGCTGAATCACAAACATGCACTCTTCTCCCAAAACTGACAATATACTGTTCACCCACACTATGCTGGCTTTGTCCAGAACAGAGCAATCTTAGCAGGACAGCTACAGCAATCTATATTAGCGTGATGTGCTTGCGCTGGCCTCATGCTAGACTACAGGGCAATCCTGCGTAGGGTGCCAAGTTGCGCAGTGGCAGTACTCAGCCCTAGTAGGAAGTGAAAGGAATGCCTCATGCTCGAACAGTGCAGCCTGTAAAAAAAAAAAAGTGTTAAAAGACCCGAGCATCCTATTCAGACCTGCATCAGAAAGATAAAGGTAGGTACAAGAAGAAGAAAGGGAATGAAAACAACAAAAACAGGTGAAGAAGTCATCAAGGCTTAAAGACAGGAAAGACCCCCACCCACCCCCAAAATGTGCCGTGACTTTCAGATATTTCTAAAACTGACTTGCCTACTTCTTTCTTTATAATCCAAAAGCCACTTTAAAATCACTGATCTGTCACAAAAATAAGTTTCCAATTTTGTGACCTTCTTGAACCTTTGCTGTTTACTGTAGTTGTACATGCCAATACAATTCCCCTTCTTTTTGTATTATTTTTAGGTGAAGCTTATATTCTTTGCGCCATGCCTGGATCCATTTGTAGGTTCACATGATTTTTTCAGCCACAGATATAATTACTTACTTTTCAACCAGTGTCTGTACGCAGCCTTTCCAAGATGCCATCTGCAAGGCAAGGTCTGCTATTGCTAAAGCAAGCTGAAAATGAGAGAGAGAGAGAGAGAAAACACAACTAAAGGTTAGTGTTTGAAACAAGAGGTCAAATGTTCATGCTGAAAAGCAGGTGGGAGGCAGCAGGGGCTGGGGGGTGGAAGGGAGACTTTCAGCTTCTACTCAAGAACACTGGAAGAAAATGGTAAAAAGCCCTGAGCCTTCAGTGAAGTACATCTAAACCACTCAGGTCCTGTTTGCAATATGCTACTTACTGGCTATATGAGCAGCCCCTTTGGAAGGATGAGGGAGCTGCGCTGCTAAACACAGCTTCTCATCCCTGGCTAAGAAATCTACTGTGACAACAGCATGGAACCTCTCTCCTGCATTCAACTAGAGCATTTGCCTGGCAGAAACTCCTGTGGCACAACTATCACCTGTAATCCAAGTGCTAGGCAGATCATTTATCCCCAGGCAAAGTGACTCACCTCTACCAGGCTAAAGAGTCAGAGCTGAACCAACACCCATCTTACCTTCTCAGCCCTCTCACTCACTGACAAGCCTGCATCTCCTCTACAACAGCAAGCCCTCTCAAGTTGGCCAGCCTAGAGACGCACCCTGCCCTAGAAAGGTAAGGCACCTTCTCTTTAAATGCTGCCAGGTTATGTTTAGTTTAGTAGGGATGTGGCCCACGGTTCCTCAGCTGTGAACAACTTTAGGCACAACCTTGCTACTACAGAAGTCAGCTGCAGAATGCCCATCAACTTCTATGCTAGAAACTGCTTCAGACTGAGTTATGACCGGAACAGAGGCTGATTTGGGCTACCCAGTGTTGCAGTGGCAAGCCCTCTGCAGATGTCATGCAGAAGAGAGAAGTTCAAGACATGTAGGAACAGCCAGAGACGGACACATCCCTGCAGATGCAGTAGCACCTCCCTGCAGAGGTCCTCCCAGTCAGCTGGGGAACAGTGAAGGGCAAGTTAGCATTTTGTTTTCATAGCTGCGCAGAGAAAAAAAAACACAAATCCGTGGCTCGCTGCTCCTCTTCCCACCCTCTCAAAGCAGCACAGACGGGGGTAAAGAGAGTCAATTTATTAACTTACTGACATGCTGACCTACAGACAAGAACGAATGAGCTCGTGTTTATAGACTGCTGTGACAGGGACTACCAGGCACGGATTTCCTTTTTTAAATTGCTCTCATTCAACAGTAAAGGAAGAAAGAATGCTCCCATTCTCAAACCAAGAGCAAAAAGGCTTTCCCTGGCTATGTAAATATGATGCATAGGTTTCCCCTATGAAAGGCAAACCTTAATTGGCAGGAATAGTTTTAGAAGGGCAGTGAGGAAACCTTACAACAGGTTTACAATGAACGCCTAGTGCAGGCTGAATTATTTAGCTGCATTACTAAAAGCTGGCATGCATTCCCTCTACTTACAGCTGTCGTGCAAGGTTCTCCTTTCCCTCCCTAACAGGATAAGCAATGAAGGACTTACCTGAGTTACAATGACAGGTGAGAGGTCTTTCAAGTTCTGTATGTGGGACAGCAAAGAGTCCCGTAAAGAAGCATGTGAGTCTGTGGGGAGTTCGTAAAATGAAGTTTGGATCTTCATCTTCATGGTCTGTGCTGCAAAGTAGCACGATTCCACATCCTGACGGATCTGTAGCAACTGGTCTGAGATCTCCCATGCGTGAACCTAAAAAAGGCAAGTCAGCACAAGGTCAACTGGGAGAAGAGCACTAGGAGTAGAACTGAAATGAGTTAAATATTTAAAATCAGCAGTTAAACAAAGTGGGCTTTTCCCAACATGAAGCTCCCAGTTTGTCCAAGAATCCAGAATTTCACTTTCCAGAAACAATGCTAGGACTAGCCAGTCCACCGCTTCAAAAAACCAGTCAGCCCCCACAACACATTTCCTCAATTTTTACACGCAGCTAATTACCAAATGTACCCAAATAGTTTCCAGGTAAGTTAAATCATTTTATGGTAGAGAGAAAATTAGCTATGGAAACGTTTCCTTCTCATGCATTACCCTTAGGTCTACAATACTATCAGTCTAATTTTAATAACTTACATGGTGGGGGAATGTGGGGGAATGTTGAGGAGAAAAAGCAATATTTAAAAAAAGTTTAATAACTGCCTTCTGCACATACTTCTTATCTATGATGCACTGCTATACGGGAGCTGGAATGGGAAGGGTTATTTATCTTATTTCTTTCCAGCCAACATTTTCAGACAGGCTACATCTCCCAGAAGCTTCATAGCCTGCTGCAAATGAGTGGGTGCCTTTTGAGAATAACAGATTCTTGGAACTGAGGGCCACGGTGACAAAAGCAGGGTCTGAATTCCCGTCCATCATGAACATCTTGTTTCAAGCTCAGACTCACAAACCAGGCTGTTTCAGACTAACCAAGAGTAAGAGGCAGTACAGCCTACAGATGGGACATGGCAGAAGATGCAGACCCGTCAAGGAATTGTCATTTATACCACCCTGAGCATCATCTCACCAAACCACACGCATGAGACGCATTAAAGCAGGAGAATAAAAGTTACTTTGGCTTGTGCTGCGGCAACACGATTCAGACTCCAATCACAATCTAGGCCGCACTCTGCTGGCCCCATATACAAATACAGAAGAGGAGAAGGTTCTTAACCAGTTATTGTCAACCAGGATGTCGGGGCCCCTGGATCTTTGAAGGGTGCCGCGAGGTGTGAGGAAATAAGCAGATAAGCTTGAACTCAGGTTTGCCGCTGCCTGGATGGACCCCCATTCCCAGTGCCTGGTCCCGACACACAGAAGCAGACACTGTCATGCATAAATTTGTTTTTGCAACGGGATGCCACTCAATTCACAGCAGTTTTGGAAGGGTGCCTCGAGTCCAAAAAGGTTGAGAACCACTTATCTAAAGTGTCATTTAAGGCAAGATTCACATGAGAGCAACAAACAAGGAGGGGAAGAAGGACAAAGGAAAACAAATTAACAACTGAGCCAGTTCCTGTACTTTATTAAACCATAGCTTCTCCTATGTTATCCCTGTTTCTTATCCCAAGGAGCATAGGGAGGCTGGTTCCTTCTGTTTAGGTGTGATTGCACACCAGAGATTTCTCATTACCCATGGGTGCCGACTGCTGGGATCAGGCCATGATGACCTTGTTTTCCTTTCCACTGAAACAGGGAGATTTTTGTTCCACAAAGTGCAAGTTTTAACCCCAGGCAACATAGGTAGCTTCCTGGGAAATCAGCTCAGGAAAACACCAGCACACCCCCTGCCACCACCGTCTCCCCAGAAGAAAAGGCTTAGCAGTGAGATGGGAAATCAGAAGATAGAGATGGGGAAAGAAGGGAAGGAGCCCTGCAGCTCTGCTAGAATACAGAATTGGTGCTTAGCAGAGATGCTTAGCGTGTCAATACAGGTATCCGTCTAGCAGAATGGGGGACATACCCGACGCGCATCCTCACGGTGGGGTAAGAAGATACCAAGGAAGGCCCTTCGTTTTATGGCAGATATGTGTCATGGGTGACTCCACATTAAGGGGACTAGACAGATCACACAGCAAGGAACAAAGAGACAACAGGATAGGGCACAGTGTCACCAGATGAAAAACGGCATGTAACAGCAAGTCTGGGCAGCTAAAGTCACCCGGCAAATCTCCCAACACCACACTGGAGCCAGTCATTTGGCATCAGATGACAGCAGTTTTTAGAGATCTTGAGACGGAGCTGAAGAAAAGTCCCATGTTGTTGAAGCTTTTTCTGGCCCCAGAAAGAAGGGAGAATAATCCCAGAAGTAAAGAGCTGTACAACCAGGATAGAGATGAAGTCTCTAGTTTTATGCTTCAGGGATGTGTTTGGTAGCCGTGCTGGTCCGAGACAAAAAGAAATGCAAAACTCTAGAACTCTTGGTTCAGGGATGAGACCTTTTATTAAACTAAGAAATCACAAAAAATTGCACCGAACCACATTACAGGGAGAAGAGGGCTATGCAAAAGGAACGGCCTGGTCTGCATCTCATGGGCGAGGAGCTGATCTTCTCAACTGGAGCAGCCAGGAGGCACCCAACTAGCACCCGCCCCCCAGCACTGCTAAGACACTAAATGCAGCCCCAACTTAAACTCAAGCGTCCCAAGCAAACTGAGCCGACATGACACAGAACAAGAAGATTTTTCCAATTACTTATCGCCCGATTTGAGGAGTCTGGGTAACGAGCAAAAAAAATCCAATCGGATGTTCTCACTGATCTGAAAAATAATGACAAAACTGGCAATGCTGAAACCTGGCGGGATGATTCACATGGCTGAAATGTTGAAGTCACTGGGGATAGTATGCCAACGAAGGAGACAAAGAGAAGAGTTGGTGAGACATGGCACTAAAGGCACCTTTCTCTGCATGAGGGGGCCTGACAGCTGAAAGGCAGGACCTGCCACGTATGTGGCTCAGTGTGCTAAACTAACTAACCCTGGTGCTGCTGCTGGGGTTGTCTGCAGACCATCAAGTCAATCCAGAACACAGGATGAGATAACAGCTAAGACACTTCACTGAAGTTTGGGGAGGAGAACTGCGCTCTTTTGGGGACTTTACTTTGGAAAAACCTAAGCTGGGAGTTTTACGCAGCAAAGACGAGATTAGATTTTCTACAAATGTACAGGAGATCATCAATGTTGCACTCAAAAGCTAACGCTCTTTAGGACCTCGTTATGGCATAAAGACCATTCAAAGCACTGGATGTGAAGATGGCAGTTCCCTGCCTAGGGAGCAGTGACCACAACTTAATTCTACTCTTCACAGTCAAACAGACAACAGTGCAAACCAACAACAGACATACACTTGGGGTTTTGAGAGGGCTCATTTCCCAAAGCGGAGGAAAATTCTGAGTACAATCAACTGGAAGGAACAATTAAGAGGACAAAAAGTGGGTGTTTTAAAACAGAAGCTTATTAGAGGGCCCAAGGGTGAGGTTTCCTTAATTCACAGGGAACACTGAGCAAACGCACACAATGTTTTAACCACAGAGTTAAAGGGCCAGTTATAAATTTACAACAAAGAGAAAAGAGGAGAGCACTGCATAGCACCAATGCAAATCACAAGTGATAAAGTGCAGACTATTGATAGGGAATGCTACAGAAAAAGTAAAATTGCGGCTGGCAGGACTAACAGCGAGCAAGTTTGTAAGCTTATCAGGGGTCAAAGGCATCCCAAGCATTGGTAGAGATCCATTATTAGATGGAGATGGTAAAACCATTAATAATGAAGGGGCAGAATTTTTCCAAATATCTAAGAGAACTATTTATTGAGTGAAGCAGGATGGATTAACTCAAATGACACGAGAATGCAGCAAGTACTTTCCAGACCATTTGCAACTGAAGAGGATGTTAACCAGCCTCCTCTAAAGACAAACTTTTTGAAAGTAGCAGGCCGGGATAACCTGAACTCAAGAATTCAAGGGCTGGCTCGAGATGTCTGGCCCGCTCATGTTTAATAAATCTTGGAATTACAGAGAATTTCCAGGAGACCGGAACAGTAAACACAGGCACAAAATTAGCAAAAGGACAATTAGGGGGTCCAAGCTCAGATGACAATCGCAAACCTGGGCAAAATAAAAGCCAATTTGATTGCTAAAGATGGCAAGAACCAGAATATAATTAATGCCAGCTATTGCAGATTACACGGACAGCGCAGGCAGGCCAGGTTTTAAGTCTGCCCACGGCTCGAGGCCTTCCCTGTTTGGAAACACTTGATGCCCAAAAACTTGTCCGATAGCTCTCCCTTGCCCTAGCCTCAGCCTCTTTCCTTTTCATACACATACTGCATTGGGTGTTAGAATGGTCTATTTTGCGCCATAAGCCCCAAGTTTCCAAACCTGGCTGCCTCAACCTAGGTTTCTAAACCCAAATTAAAGCACCTAAATAAATGATCTGCAAGCTGAATGCCTACGCTCCCATGAGCTTCAAAAAAGCAGAGGCATTTGCCATTATATTACCATACTTTCCTGCATAATGCATCCTAAAATAACTTATGCAGTTTGCTTTTTGTAAAGCAGAAGGAATTGCAAAAAGATCTTTCCTTGTAGAAAGTAACTAAGTAGCAGCTAGGGAGCCTGCTGGTTTGTCTGCTCCCTGCAAGTCCCATGCTGATTTAACTGCCCTTACCATAATTATCACATATAACGTGCACTACAATTTCTGGCAGGTGATTTTTTGGAGGAAGAGCTCACAAGACAATATGGTAGTAACAAAAAAGTTAGCATCACAGACTGTTAGGCAGACATCTGTGCAACTATCCTATGGAACAGCATGTGACACACTATTATGCAATTAGTGCTCTTTTGTAACAATGTATTTCAGCTTTGCAGTTACACAAGATCTCCATGTGCTGCAGGTGCCTGAAAGAACTTGGCCTTCCCGACCGACACACACATGTGGGTATCTGGCAGGGCCCATTAGATTCATCTTTTCAGTTACAAGCACTCCCTCCACAGAAAGTCTTAATATTAGAGATCTCAGGCCAGAAGCACTTAAAATAATTTTTTTAATCCTACTCTCCTGGTAGCTTTTAGCATTGCAGACATACTAGGAGTACATGATAAAAATAAAATTCAGGCTGTTGCAATATAGCCCGACTGCTACTCTTTGGGACGATTAAACAATATTGAATCAAACTACACGCTGGTTTGGAAAAAAGATGCTTGAACCAGTGGCACTTCTGCCTGCATCTCTGTGGTGAGCACGTCTGAAGAGATCATTGTGATCATTTCGTCTGACACCCTCTAGCAGAGGTCACAGGACTTCACCTATTAAGTTCCCATATGAACTAGAAAGGATTTTTCAGAAAGACATGCCCAATTTTGATTTAAAGACTGGCCAGGGATATCCACCAGAGCCCTTGGTGATCTGTTCCAGTGGTTAATTACCTTTCTGTGCGCCCTACTTCTAATCCAGCTTCAACTGCCAGGAACTGGATCTGGTTATACCTTTGTAAAACAGAACAAAGAGCCTTATAGGTGCGCACAGACTGATCAAGTCGCTCCTTGACCTGCTCTGTTAAACTACACAGACCACGCTCCTTGATTCTCTCTCTGAAAGGACAGGAAACATACCTCGTTTCTTGTGGCTCTTCCCTAAACCCTCTCCAATTAATAAACACCGCTCTGGAATCACAGTCTAGATTCTTCGTTCTCAGAGGCATGACTTTATATTTTGAGACACATCAGTTACCCAGTTTTTAACCCGAGTCAACATAGCACAGATTATGTATGATTCCTGTTCCTCAAAAAAAGACCAAAGTAGCCCGTTAAACGTCTTATGAAAGTTTACTTTACAAGAATACTATCGTCTTTGCCAGTCATACTTGTAATCTCATCAAGAAATATACCAAGTTGATTTGAACAAAAACCTGTTTCCTTAAAAAAACCCTTGGGGGCTGGCATGAATTAGCGTCCCGTCATTCACTATTAGAGTCCCACCATCATCAGCTGTACCATGCCGCTCAGGATCCATGTCTTTTACTCAGATCTTCTCAATTTCCCTTAATAAATATCAGTCTTTTGGAACTCCTCTAGTGATCCAAGACCTTGGAAATCCACATCATGGTCAAAAGAGTTTCTCAGCCAGCTCTTTTAAAACTCTTGGGTGCAAGTTTTCTGGATGCTTAACTTCAGTAGCTGCCGTTTACTCCTAAATGACTGATGGGGTAGAAAGTGCATCATGATATTAATATATCACCTCATTTTTCCAACTATGAAACAAATAGTTGGTACTTACACCTTTTCTACATTTTTAGTCTCAGCCCTACCACATCCATTTAGTAATTAGGATGCCTTTTATTCCTAAATACACTTGCAACAGCTCCTTGTTGCCCATAACTCTACAAGCTGCAGATTTCATCTTAATGATTTTCTGTAACTCCTAGGTAGTGTTTTATAGCCATCATCTCCTTCCTTCCATTTATTGCATCTTTAGAACTGCTTTCAATGTCCTATCAAAGCCAGGCTCTGTGCGTGTGCTTAAAAAAAACCCAAACAAGTAGTCTTTTCTCCTGATATAGCTTATTAGGAATCCAGCCAAGTGTTTTTCAATAATTCCCAACCGTTCACATTTTCTCTTTAATTCTCTCCCAACTCCTTTAGCTCATAATTGTTCCAGGTTTATGAAACTGGTCCTCCTAAAGCAGCAAGTGTGCATGCATAATTTTATATTACATTATTTTTAATTATAAGAAATTACAACTTTGGCTTGGACACACTATTGTTTGCACAATGACAAAGATAATCCAAGTCATGATCACTAGTACTTGGGCTGCTATTTCTTTTTAGTTATGGGACTGATCCCCCTTTAACACCAGAGTGAAAGCATAGCATAGAAGTTTCTAGGCTATATGCCAGGCTGGGTTAGAAAACAGTTCTCTATAGGTTTGAAAAAATGGAAGATTTTTTTGTATTGCTAGCATGGTCTACACTGGATACTGCAAGTACTCTTCTAATTGCCTTACATCTACAAGGATGAAGACATGGCACAGCTCCAGAATCTGTAAACCTAAATATTAATTGCATTGATATTTTCAGCAAAATTTTCATGAGGCATTTTAAGTCCACGAGGCAGCAAACATGCAGCAAGTGAAGAATCTTTGGGGGCTCAAGACCCACAAGAAGCTAATGGGGGATTTTAGAAACATCAGCTTGTTAAAAGCACCCTGAAAAACCTTTTGCCAAGTTGTTCAGAAGGCACTGGATTTTATTCAGCCTCTCTTCCCCTTTTCTTTAAATACCAGAAGGAAAGAAATTCACACCTAGATAAAGACAGAAACCCAGAAGTACCAGGATATCAGGAATTAACGCTGAAATGATTTGTGCCTAGCTTTCGATGGGGACAGTGGGTGGAATCATGAGCCATGATTAGCCACACTAGCTAGACACAACATAAGGATATCTTCACCATTTGTTCTGAATTCCCTGGAATCTGTGGCTTTAAGCAAAGTTCCTCGTTGCACAGTTATTCCCAAAAAAGCCTTCATTTAATGTTAAATGCAAGTCTCCCATCCTTTTTCACGCGTCCAGAAAATCTCTCTCTCAACACCCGAAGTGGCGCTTGCTGTATGAACTGAATGCACTTCTCAGTTCCACTGCAGTTCAACAGCTTCACTAGAGGACTGCTCAAGACCAAAGGCCATCGCCCCTTTAGGAGGGTATGTGGCTGAAAGTGGGCAAGAAAAACAGCTGAATATGCCTCCCAGAGAAGCTCATTTTCAAACTTACCAGGCCTGAATTGATTACTAGTGATTCTCAAGGAGATTCAAGTCTCTCAGGGGCTACTTCCCTTAAAGCAGATATCTTCGCTGTTCTAAGGCTCCCTATCTTTTGGTCTGCCAGACGCATGCGACAAAAGTCCAAGTGCATCCATCTAGTAAATTCAGCTAGCAAAGCTTTGTTATACAAAAGATGTTCACTTCTGTGTGAAACCAGATAGGTACAAAATATGTTCCAAGCTGGTTCTAATAGAATCACACTTGAAAAGTGTGTAAAGATGAAACGTCAGCTAGTTTCAAGGCCAATGTGGATGAAGAGCTATTTTTTTATTGATCAAATCATCCAGCAGATCCCAATTTGTGGTACTCATATCACCAGTGGTACACAGACAACCTGTTAGTGGTATGTGTTAACAGGTTTATTATAATTACTTTATATGACAACAATTTGCAGGTGGTACTTAAAACTGAACTGAAAAATTTGCTGGTGATTCTTAAGGTTGTACTGCTTTAAATTGGTGGTGTGCAATCTGTCAAGAGTTTGGGAACCACAGCTAGACAGTACGGTCAGCAGGCCAGCTACAGCCCACTGACTACCACTGGGCTCCAATGTCTGTGATATTCTGCAAAATTAAATACCCTGTAATTTCTTGCATACAACATGCCCTCAAATAAAATACACACCTTGTTGTTGGAAGAAAGAATGCAGAAAAAAAAAAGATTTTTCTAGAGGCACAGGTGACACCAGGTAGGGTCCTCCTGGAAAAAAAGAATATCCAGGAAGGGTGACTTCAGGAACTACCTAGTGTGGCACAATGTCTCTTGGGATGCCACACTTCCTGCACACACACCGTTCCTAAGAAGACTTGCTCTGTATCACACAAGGTTGGGACGCGGGGCAGATTGCGGGGGGCGGGCGGCAGCACTGATGTACTTGCACGCTCCTTTGATTCCTGCTCCACCCAAAGTTTAAAACAAATTGCCTGGCAGTGGCAGCAGTTCTTCTAGTCAGGCTGTCCTGAGGGAGTCACTTGACTTCATGGTTCATTATAATCAGGCTTGGCAGGATTTGATTTTTTAATCGGTAAATGCTGATAAATGTCAATTTCACTGCACATTCACAGACTGAGGAAGAAATATCTCCATCATTAATAATCAAATATATATGGAAAGGGGACGTAAGAAAAACGATGGCTGATGGAGTGTGTGATGACAGAGGGAGCAGCCCTCCAGAACTGTGCTGACTGTACTTGGACTGCAACGCCCAGAAATCCCAGGGGACTAGGAACAAAGGAAGAGGAAGTGACAAAGCGGACAAGGAACCACCAGGCGAGTGGAGCCAGGACAGACAGGAGCTCTGCCGCTCAACTGGCAGAAGACCTACATTTGTCATTAACAAATTATCTGCTCCACACACCTGTAATTTCATGCAATCCTGAAAATTTTAATTGATAAAAATTTAAATAAATGCTTAAAAATAAACATCAAAATGATAACAAGAATAAAAATCGAATCTGCCAACCCTAAGTATAATGTATGTGATCCCTTCTAGACTCTTTCCACAAGTGTTAGCAACCCTCTCTTCTTTTTAATAGTCTTGATGTTCCACCCATCAAGCTATCATTTGCTCTGCAATTTTGCTGAGAGCTGCTCCTGGTAATGAAGCTCCTATCTCACAGCCCTGCAGACTGCTTTGAACTCATTCCAATGAAGTCATATTTGTTTTCACTTCTTCATCGGCAACCCCTTGCAGCTGAGGTTGCTTGTCTTCCATGAATGTTTTACCTGTGGGTCTGAAGCTGGCTCACTAGGCTGAACCGGGATTAACAGCCACCGCTGAGCTGAGACACATTTTTCCACGTGGAGTGGATGCCTCTGGATTCTAGACTCAGTCCGCGACACACTATTTCTGCTTGCTCACACTTTTCCATCTCCCGTTACTATAAAGTTTCACAATACTCAGATCCTTGCAGGAGAGTCTTCTTTCATTTGGGGCAGTCCTGGGTGATAGCCTCCCATGAGCCGATGTAGATGTTGCATTTTTTCAAGTTGGCTTTGAGGACATCCTTGAAGTGCTTTCTCTGCCCTCCTCTTGAACGTATGTGTCAACTGAGCTGGGAGAATACAATATGCTTCAGGAGTCTGGAGTCAGACATCCAGATGATGTGGTCGGCCCAGCAAAGGTGATATCAGACGATCATCCCCTCAATGCTCATGGTGCTTACTTCTGAGAGGATGCTAATTTTGATGCACCCCTCTCTTTCCACTGGATTTGAAAGATCTTCTGGAGGCAGAGGTGATGGTACTTCTCCAGCAACTTGAGGTGTCTCCTGTATGTTGTCCACATCTCAGCTCCTTAGAGTAAGCTGGGGATCACGACTGCTTGATAAACCATGAGCTTGGTTTTGAACCTGCTGACGTTTTTGCTTCAATCTTAAGCAGAACAATACGGCGCTGAGCCCCTAACGTGTTAGTAAAGCTTTGTTTTTATTTTTAACTGGAGAAAAGTGTGTTGTGATATGTGATGATGCACTGCACCACCTGCATCTCCCTTTTCAAAGTTCTGGAGCTGCCCGCGCTGGGCCCCTACACCCTTGCAGAGGGCACCAGCAAGACTCTTGCTTCTCTGTAAACAGTTCTTTATATAAAAGGTCCTGTAAATAAAATGTTGTTTCCACATCACAAGCCTCATCAAGATACTACTAGCAGCTCACTCGCTGCTTCAGGCACAATCTACGGTGCTCAGCCAATAGCTACGGCTGCGAGAGTCTTAACACAGAACTCCTCCCCTTCAGTTTGCTGAGCAGGCACACATGGCACCCATCTTGACAGCTGCACGGCATGCGCAGGTTATCCAGACCTGCTTCTTATCCAGCAAAGAAAATAGCTTCCCCACTTAAAACACACACCCCAATCTGGGGGGGAAGAGAGGCATGTTGTACATGAGAAAATACGGTGTACTGGGAACAGTGCAGTGATAGGCACTGGGATGCTGGGAGCAGGCCCATGAGAAGATCTTACCAGGTGACCTGGAGAATTCCTGACCTACAGCATCACGGATGACAAGTGTGTAAGTGCAGTCCCAGTCAAACAAGAGTGCAACAGGTGCAGTGCCTGGGAAGGTTTTAAAGTACGGGCACAAGTCTGACACAGGGCTAAAATGAGGCATTCCTATGCCCTAAATTGACTTTGATGTTTCTGCAAGTCATATAAGCCCCAGAAAAGTTTATATATTGATGTTTGGGATTATCTGCAAAATCAACAACAAAACCCCCCCCAAAAATAAAATTCTGGCTCCCCAGTGGGAGCCAGCAGTCCTCGCTGCGGGGAGGGGAAGGTGCCAACTGGTGGGGTGGCTGCCTCTTGTCCCTCCCCCCACCATCAGGGCCTCTCCACCAATCAGCACTGAGGGCGGAGCCACCACAAAATCAGCTCTGGGAACCGCTAGTGGGCCATGAAAGACACTTCCTCTCGCCATGATTTCAGTAGGTCCCTATTGATTTTCAATCAGGAAAACTAATCCAAGCACATTTAACTTGGGCTCCCAAGTTCCTACAAGTAAAAACAGTTTCTATTTTTTCTAACGCGAGGGAGAAATACTATGAGAAGAAATGCTTAAAGACTTCTGCAGCAGGATACAAGTAGTAGGAGCAGAAGAGGTGGAGGAAGGCCTTAAAGGAATACAAATTAAAAATCAATGTTGGCTGCAAGAAAAGTCAGGGAGAATACCTGTTTGGATTTTACTTGCATGCACGGCACCTTACTGCTATAATTTACCTCATTGATTCCCTGAACACAGATAAATCTGTTTCTTCCTAGTAAATTAAAAAACCTGGATGAACAAAGAAGGAAAATCTTCTATAAAAATGTACAGCTTAAACCCCCCCCCAAACCCCCAAACCCTTGGGGACAGTGTCTCAAGATTGCCGAATCAGAAATGGGAATTTCTAGAACTCCATCAGCAAAAGTTTGAATTGACCACGTTCCAGATGGCTAATGGGAAAGACCAAATTTAAGATGCTCCAAACCTCTCTCTATACATGCTGCTGTTACATGTGGATGCCAGGCCCACACGATTACTAAAACAACACTACTTTTTCAAAGAAACTAGGTGTTGCTGTTCAGCTTCCCCTGCATCTCTCTGCAAGAGCATCACTTCATTCACAGAGCGTGGTGTACAGAGGACAACATCTGTGTGCAGTTTCTACTGCATTCAGAGTCCAATACTGTCCTCATCACAATATCTGAACAGCTTTTATCACTTTGTGATCAATCACTTCATGAACACAACTATATATAATAAAAAACCAAAGGCAACTTCACAACAAAGCCTTTTTTTGGCAAAAATCTAGTTGGTCTAATAAAGATATCACCTCTACCACAAGTTCTTATTCCTTTCCCAACAAAGAGAGACTTGTGGATATAACCAAAAACATATTTCGGAAAAAGTTGGGGAAGTCTCTTTACTGTTTTATAAGCAAATCTCAAGGCAATTTCTCAACTTGTATTTACCAGTGTAGAGCGATGAGGCTACAGACCTGGTTTCTTCAGTAAATCCCCAGGGGCCTACACACAAACAAGATGATGCATCCAAGTGTTTGTTTGCTACCTGTGGGATGCTTCTGTCTAGCTGCAGATTAGTGGCAGTATTTTAAATTTGACTCAGTAAGAGGTGAGCCATAAAGAAATGACAGAAGAACAGAAGAGAAGCCTGAAAACTCATGCCGTTAACCCCCAAAGGACCGTCTCAAAACAGCTTCCGTAGTACAAAAACACAAGTGCTCAGAAACAGGCTGCTTGACGCCTACCCTTTAACAATGACGAGGACCACGAGTTGTGTATTTACACGGCCGTAACAAAAGGTGAAAGGTATAATAAATAAGATACCCTAGAGACCATTCACACAAAGGTGCAGTTCTGTGCCTAAAAGGAAACACCCATTTTCATTTTTAATGAATTATCCGAAGAGACAAATAGAGGGGGCATCAGAAATGCTAACGCTTTAAATGTCAATACTGGGACAAAAACATCTATGAAACGGCCATGGACTTTACATTCCTCGTTTACTCATGGAGGCTGGCCTGGGACCCCCACAGGCAGGGCACGAGTTGTGTAGTTGTGCCCAGAGGTTGGGAATGGTGGGGGGCAGAGCTGTGACGTGGGGAGTGGAGGGTGAGATAAAGTTCATCTGCAGGCCAGATCCAGCCCCTGAGCTGTATTCTGCCCACTCGGATGCAGGCTGCAAGCACTCCAGGGATTGTTATAAATTTCTTCCTCATCTGTTCATTTGGACGGAGAAAGAAAACAGACCCACTGCAACATTTCATTTACTTGTCAAGTTTTTACATATTAGTAAGACCCTGCACTATGTATGTCAGGGTAGGCAATTATTTGGGCTGGAGGGTTACTTAAGGAGGTCTGGTGAGCAGGTGTGGGCCAGGCAACTGATCCTATTTGGCTGGACCTGTCCACCCTGCACCCACCATTGGGGGCAGTGGACAGAGTGGGCAGCCCAGGTCTTCATGGAGACCAGCCCAGGACCCCCATGGCCAGGGCACACTCGGCCAGATAGATGGGATGGGATGGGGCTGCAGGCCAGTGGGAAGCAGCATCCGGGTGTGGGACAGGCAGGTGAGACTGGGATTGCAAGGCAATGACAGCATGGGCCTACGGCAGAGCCACAATGTGGGGACCAGAGGGCCAGATAAAGTCCCTTTGAAGGCTGGATCTGGCCCACGAGCTGTATTTTGCCCACTCTGATGCAGACTGCAAACACTCCAAGGGACTGCTATACATTGCTAAAGCCTGGCAGGAGGTGACTAAGAGCAACACCTAAATGTAGCAGTGACCAAAACAGAGCTCTTTCATGTGCGATCGAAAGCAAACACACACGCGCGCGCTTCCAGCCTCCAGGCACAACTACACAACTTGCATCTAGAAATGAAGCCCCCTACACCAGCAAAAGCTCCGAGTGCTTGGTCAAAAGCATATCTGTTTCACAACACCAGCTGCCACAAAAACTCCTCCTTGGATCTCCAGTCACTGAAGGAAGAATCTAGTTCAAGGCCCAATATTATCCTCCATGAGAAAGATCCTGGCTGCCTACAAATTCGCCTATCACAAGAGGTTCATTCACCAGCAAACGGTATTATGAACATGCTAAAGGAAGCACGACAACGACAACAGGCCCTGCCTATGGACCTCACACCCACAAAAAGAAAACTGTCACAGGCATCCCTATAGAAGTCGAGCCCAACTCTTCACCCTAGCTTTCTCTCAAGTTTCAAGAACCCAAAATGCCCCATCTTGCACCCTCACAAAAGCTCTTTAAACTGCAGCGATCAGGCTCTCTCTCTTATAGGTCAGGAAGGAAGAGGGTAGCAGCGTGCATCTATTTTAAGTACCTGGAAAGCCCTCATATCATAGAAAAACCTAAACGGGTTCAATCGTCAAAGACAGCCTCACTGGCAGAAGAGGGAAATGGTAAAATTAGACTTCCTGGGCATCTGTGCAAAGGGCTGTCCAACTTGGAAGTAATTGCGAGGGGAGTCGGATCTAAAAAAAGCTCTTGAGCCAGGAGGTTGAAAACAATGTTGAAAGTAACAATTCTCACAGCTCTACAACCCCGATGCTGGGAAACCTTTGCCTTATCTGCACACATGGAAAAAAAAAAGCACTGTCAACAAGACAGCGGATAATTGTACTTCCTGTTTGCTTGCAAAACACCCAAAACTTCAGAGACCCAACAAACTTTTACACATCAAAACCAGACATCAGCACTACCCCAAGACTCTGTGTGTTGCGTAAAACACCCCAAATAAATCCTGAACATCTATCTGCACATTCACCTCCTCAGGAACACGCTGATATAGGGCAAGTGAGGAACAGAAACCTAGCCTTATTTTTGGTTAGAAAAAGCCTCCTATTTAGAAACGGCAGACAGGCCGGCAAGCTGGTGACGACTGCAAGAAGAGGCCGTTAGGGTACCAACCGAGTTATGTACAATCTGTAAGTGTTGCATGTGCTTCCATTACTACTAAAAAGGGGAGGAAAGAGTATTAAAATGTTGCTTTCCGGACTTGTACACTGTGTACTGCTAAGATAATGGATATAGACAAAGCCAGTGACTCCTAACATAGCCCATGAGACCACTGTAAGAGGTTTAGGGCAGTGGTTTTCAATAGAGGTGCAATGGTACATTGGTCCATATTGTATTGGCATCAATAAAAGGAAAATTGACATTATCGGCAATTGGCTTTGTTTTGACTGATGCAGCTGATAACGTCACTGACAGATGCTGTGTGCATAAACACAGCTGCAGCATGTGCACGGCCAGGAGCGCAGCCCAGCAGCTTGGAAAGCAGCATCCAGCCGGTAAGTCTGTTGGGGAGGAAAGGGAGGGAAAGTGGGGCAGATAGAGACCCCCACAATGAGGGAGGGAGGCTGAGGCAGGGACAGGCAGTGCCCAGCTGGGACAGAGCTTAAGACGGAGCTGCGAGCAGCTTGCCCAGGGGGCAGGGATGGGGTGGGGGGGGTAGCTCCCGCTGCTGCACACACAGGGGGCATGTGTCCCACCAGATCTGGATGCGGGGCAAGGTTGGGCTGCCTACTGTAGGCTGGGTTTGGCACCAGGCTCTTCCCAGCAGGGGGAGGGGGCTTGGGCTGGAGCTGCACTCAGGGCAGGCAGCAGCAGTGTTGGGAAGTGGGGTTATAGGGTGGGCCAGTCACCCCAAAATTTGCTGTAGCCCCCCCTGTAATCCCCTTCCAGTACCGCTGCAGCCTGCCCCAAGTGCAGCCCTAGACTAACACTCCCCCCCGCTCCGGAAGAGCCCAACACTGCCCCCAACCCGCAGTGGGAGCCCGCCCTCGCCCTGCACGCAGATCTGAGGGGCACGTGCCCCCCATGCCTCCCCTTGGGGTGCGTGCAGCAGAGGGAGCTGCCCCCCTGGACAAGCCACTCGCAGCTCCATCCTGCACCC
>NW_005843203.1:261975-269470 GCF_000455745.1 Alligator sinensis
AAAAATCTTTATCTGTGCACTCCTAATTTTCAACCTTTTTCATTTGTGGACCCCTTTGGAAATTTCAAATGGAGGTGCACACCCCTTTAAATAGTAAGTGTGGGTATTCATATACTTGTGATTGATCATAGCCATCTTTTGTAGACCCCTTAGACATAATCTGTGGACTCCCAGGGGTCCACGGATCCCAGGCTGAAAACCACTGCTCTAAGGCAGCATTTCTCAACCTGTGGGTCGCAACCCAAAAGTGCACTGCAATAATATATGAAAGGGCTGCAAGCAAACTTTAAAAATGGATCAACAAAAGTGATCCTTTAAAAGAGAAAATCATGGGAAACTGCGGCTTTTCCTTTGCAGGCTGGCAGAGTTCCAGCCTGCAAGGGGCTACTTAGGGCTTCCCATGCCCCACACCCTCTCCCCCCCTACCCCACACACTGGGGGGCTGGGGCCTAGGGGCAATGGGTCAGGAGTGAGGGGCACACTGGGTTGGGACTGGCCAATGTTTACAAATGGGTCCCGATACAAAAAAAGTTGAGAACTACTGCTCTCTCAATTAAGTTGCAAGGACTAGAAGGGCCTGTTGTTTTGTTGTAAAAAGTTTGCAATGCTGATTTTGAAAAATCCCTATGAAAATTTTTGTGCATTTCCAATCTATACAAGCCTGTTTCAACACCCCCTACATTTGGGGTTAAATTTCAACCCAATCTAACTGAATTTTAGAGTGAATGAGGGGAGGAGGGGGTCAACACTAGACTCAAAGTAAATCAGACTATGCTGCTACAAACTACATTTAATTCGACCCCTTTAAAACATATAAGAACCAAACCCACACTTATACTGAGCAAATACCAAGTCATACCTCAAACCAGTTGTCAACTGCATTATGTTTATGGTGTGGTCCATTATAGGGTGGAAGCTAGTCAAAGAGCAATGAAAAACTAATAAATCAATATGCACTTGGGTGACAGAGAGCACTTAACTTTCGTTCTATATAAAGGGCTACATTCCCTTTCTATTTGTGTTATATAGATAGAGGAGTCACAGTTTATACAGCTCAAATCACAGAACACAGACTTATTGGCCTAGTGATTTTGGCTTCTGTAGTTTAGATAAACTAGTACTCACAGGTGGGCTGATCAGAACAGCACAAGGAGTAGGTATAGTGGGTAAAACCTAAAAGGCTTTTAAATCTCACTTCAATAATCTGAGCCTATATGCATTAATTTTCCCAAATAAGTGGTCAAAAGTAAAATATGGTGATTTATGAAGACAGTAACAGACAGATGAATATGACAACTCAGCTAAATCCCTAGAGAAGTACAGCACTGAAGACCTGCCCCTTTGTTCACAGGATACACTAGTTTCTGTAGATGGAAGCTGAGAAAGCAACCAGGCAACACTCAGGGAAGCCTAGATGCTGTAATAGTTACAGAGATTTTGCTATCTGCTGGATTCATCTTGGAGAAGTTTGCTCTCATCTCTAAGCAAACAGCTGATCTCCAGCCAGTAATCATGGATACACAAATACAAGCACTCGCACCAGAAACTTGATTCGCAGAGTTATGTTCAGACTGTGCTGAATATAAACATCACTTGGCAGATGTGCTTAATCAAAAGCAAACAGCTCAAATATCTCAGTACTCTCAGACTGCGCGTGCATAACGTAACCAAAACTCTACAAGATATTCAACTGGCAATTCTGAATGATGAATGCCAAGGAAACCTCAATTTGTACAAAGAGTTGATAGCCAGACAAAATTAAAACCCCAAACCTGAGGTTGTTAACTGCAAATGAATTGCCCTGTTCCAGTTGCAAGCAGGCTTTGTGCCACTTTGGGCATACAGTATATGTTGCCAGAGCTCTTTAAATGTTAGGTCAATGGTCAAAAACAAGTTGAAGTAGGCTGTGGCTAACAGCTGGCCATTTCTTGCTGGTTCAGTAGGTAAAAAGTCAAGCATTGAGACAGATTACACTCATTGCTTTTGGATTCCCTGTTTTACACAACCCACTGGACACTAAATCCTCTTATTTCAGGTTTATAATCTATGTTGCTTCTATCTTCAACAGAGGTTGATGCATTAAGCATATGCCCAGCAGGTAACATTGCCAGATAGTCAAAGGAATAGAGGGTGAGGGGTCCAGGAGACAGTTTTATCCCCCTCTGGAACAAACCCGTCTTACAAAAGCATCAGCATCCAATGGACAAAGCACACACTGAGGGTCAGGATTCAAGGCCAGCCTTTGAGCCACCTTGAGCAAATGACTGACCACCTCAGTGCTGCAGTCTCATCACCTCCAGGATACAGGCTAATATTGGGTATCTGGAGATTTATGGATGAGATGCGCCATGTAACTAAGCATTAGAAATAAAGAGGGTGAGTGAAAAGCTACTGCTCCTTGCTCCAAGGAAAGTGGCTGTCTGTCAGGGGTGTGTGCTGGGGTTGCTAGCAGGGTACAGAGTCGTGTGCACCATGGGGAAAGGCCCTAGTTTCAGAAAGACCGTTCCAGCCTGGCAGAAGCCAGGTGAAGCAGAAAAGCTGCAGCTCATGTTAGCATCTGGGGGGCGCAGAGGAATGCTGCCATTTAACAAAGAGAGAGGAGAGACCTTTATGCTGGAATTTTCAAACAGATACTTGCTTCAATGCCTGCTCTCTGGCCGGGGCTTAGCAAGCATTTCACTGGAGTGCTCTAAATCCTCCTATTATACACATATGAGAACTGGCCATTTTCAAACAGCGCTTTGGCACTGTATGACTCACTGCTGCACATAGTTTGCAAACTGCCAACACCACCAAAATTGACTAACCCCTCCTTTATACAACATCCCCGTAAGAGCTGAGCGTGTGTTCACTGCCAATAACTGTGTACAGGATTACCATGGTTTATTAAGCACAAATAAATCCCGTACCCCGAACAGACAAAACGTGCTGAAGCTTCCATGCACTCTCTCTTTAAGAAGGAAGAATATTATAAAATCTGGCCAGTAGCTCTTGATCAGTCACCAACTTCCTGTGAGGTGAGGCACAAGCCTCATTCAGTCATTTTTGTTACACGGCAATGTTGCGTATTATCTCAAGCAATACTATGAGGTTTAGTCCATTTTCAAGTCTAAGAACACTGTAAAGCTGATATAATGTCCAGGGCACCGTCTAAAAAACAACAACAAGCTGATAGCTGAAGAAAGCTGTATTTCTATTAACTGAGGATTAACTAGCCTTCAACCAAACCTCTCTACCAAGTAGGAACTACTGTTTCCCCTATTACAGGGGTGTCAATCTCCTGTAGGCCAGTTGAGTGGCACGAGGCCAGGTCCATAGGCCAGACTGGGTCTACAAAGCCCCCTGCCCTCACCTCTGCATGCCAGATCCAGCACCCGGCCCAGCTGGTCTGGGGCTGCACTGCATGTGGGGTGGGTGCAACGCAGATCTCAGAGCAGCCAGGGCAGGCCTCACATACAGGTCAACTCTAAGACCCAGGAAAAGCACCAGGGGCCAAGACGATGGGCCTCTGCAGGCAGATCTGGCCCATGGGCCTCACTGTTGACACTCCTTCCTATTTCAAAGGAAAATGAACAAAAGAGTCAGATTCTCTCTGCATCCTTGGTCAAATCGTACGTCAGAACAGAGATAAGATGTGCCTAACGACCGGCATCTTTCTTTAATTAGCACTGAGAGTTTGAAGGGTTTGAACTAGCACTATTTTCTGTTCCAAGTGCACCCAATTTCTGCCTAAACGCGTTTCCTTCATTCCCTGTACCAAGAACGTTGTTGTTCCATGGAAGGGCTCAGGGGCCTCCTGGGGAGCAATTCTCAGAACTCCGCATACAAGATGCCCCTAAAATCAAACACCAGACCTGATGCGAGCATCAATACAAAAGAATGAAAGCTAGAAATGTTAACTGGGAGATGTGTTAGTGTGGGCTCTTTAAAACCCTGGCACTAGAACTTGTGCAGTAAACCAGCAGACAGACTAACTACAACTTTGGACAATCTAAAACCCGAAAAGGATTTCTGAAAACAGTTCTCATGAGATGACATGAGAAAGTGCTTTAGTTCTTTATAAATGGAAAAAAAGGATCTCCTTTGGCATAAGAGTTAGGTCAACATGCTTACCACAACTGTAACAGTGAGCAACCAGCAGTTTTGTAGGCAAGTACCTTGCGTGGCCACTGTGGGTTATTTTATTACAGTAACGTAAGGGAGAGGTTAGCATAGAACGAATGTTTAAGGAGTGATAAGTTAAGCTGGACAAGGAACTCAAGATGACAAAGACTAAAAATGAACTGCGTACTCCACTGCTTTATTTCATAAAGCAACCTGGCAAACCACAGATAAGCGCAACCTGGCACAAAAAACAGGCAGAAGCCCAGGTCACCAATTTACAAGAGAACAGGACCAAATGACAAATCCCACCCAGACATGCAGTTGGGCTAGAAAGAACCCAAGAGATCTGGTAACTTTGCCTGTACTTCTTTATGAGAGATTGGACCAGGGAACTGAAGTGGGACCAAAAGGGTTACATGCAGCAGACAGGAAATGGATGCCCTTCTCTTTAATGCAGGGGTACAGCCAGACTTCAGGGTCCAATATTCAATGAATTATCTTCACAGAAGGTAATTCTCGACTGCCCCACTGGATCTGTACTTCCCCTTTTCGTCCCATGCATCTACATACTTTAAACATTTTAAGATGCATGTCTGATGACCCCACTGCACACAGCAGCTGCTCTGCTTATACGACACCATAACACACCAGCATGGACTTTTGAATTGTTACCAGCCCTAGCCCTTGTGAAGAAAACCCCTGAGTGCTTAAGACAGCTCAACATAGGAAAAAAAAAAAAGCATCCACAATTGGACTGATGAATGTAGGGCTGTCAAACAGCAGACACCTCAAAACAAAACCACTAGATGTCCTAGATACCCGGGTCTTTAGACACCCTGAAGTCAGTTCAGAACTAGACGCTTCAAACAAAGGCAAAGTGCACCATCCCAAGCGCTGCTACTCTGGGCAAAGGCTGCCCTCGCTGTTAGTAGTGAGATGCAGCTTGGAGAAGCAACAAGTCCCTTTTTGCATCACTCCATTTCAATCCAAGCAGATGTGGAAAGTGCACGCTGGAACCCAGAGTCTCCACAGGCTCCATTCACACAGAAGAGATGCTGTACTTAGCTATGCAAATTAAGTGCAGCTCTCAGACGCTTGAAGGCTGCCGACGCAGCTAGGAGTCCCCATTTTGAGCCATCTAAAGGAAGGAAAAGTTTGGCATTTAGCAAGTCTAAATCGGGGTTATTTGACCCCAGCAGTCTTTCCTGTCCAGAGCAGGCAGGCTAGACCCGATGATCTCAATGTCCCTTCAAGCCCTAAACTTCTGTGAAACTTTTTCCTTGAGTTCCTGTCCACAGAGACAGACACACTTTCCAGAACCCAGGGAAACAGTCACACTCATGTATGCCTCCTTGGCATTTCAGCCTTCCCCTACTATTTTCCAATAAATTCCCAAGCATTTCTTCTCTTTCACAAAAGTTTAAAACCTGAGCTAGCTAGGGAACAAACCTGGAGCAGCAGGATTATATCAGACAGGTCAGTTCTGAACCTGCCCAGCGTTCCCAAAACTGACCAGAACTCCAAAAACAAACTTACCTATTTGGGGACAGTCTGGCAGAGACGCCCCACTCACTTTCCACCTCCCCAGACAAGGAATTGAGGCTTTGCAGCTAAACAGATCAGGGAATACCGTACGACACTTACTCCTCGGAAAGCCACAGAAGTGAACAAAACAATAAGGGACTCAAGTTTCGCTCTTTTTCCCCCCTGGAAAATGGAAGCAGCAGCCAAAGAGTTTTTGGAAACAAAAGACAGCACAGAGAAGAGGAGCCAATTACAGACCAGAGTCAATGCAGATGTTGTTAGAGCACTAGTAATGACATTATTCTTAATTCAACAGGCTCCACAACAAGGGATCAAAAGAGAAGACAGAACACACTGCACACAGAGGGAGAAAACGGACACTCAAAGGCAACATCCACGACCCACCAAGGGACCAATGACAATTTGTACTGGCTCCCAGCTTGCAGATTAGCCTGCTGGCTCATGTCTAGTCTAGCAAGACTGTCACTCCCTCTCGAGCACTAGTCAGCCTGAAGATTCAGAAACCAGGAAGAGTGACTCAACCTCACCGATCAGTTTAGAAGAGCCCAACGTGCAACTTTTAAGTTTTGTAAAAGTAGCCAAAAACTGCCACTGCTCTACCATGCGAGATGAATGTTAGATTCAGAGAGATGTTTCAGGAAGCAGGCAACAAAAATAAATAATTAAAACCTGGCCTTCTACTTCTCCAGTGAAAGGCGGGGGGCCAGCTAATCAGGGAAAAATGATTTGCCTTATCTAAAAGTACAGAGGAAGAAAATCTAGCCCAACAGAAATGCAGACTCAGGTTCCTGGTTATATTTCCTCTCTTTTGACCACCATAAAAACTGTCCCAAATAAAAGGAATCTTCCCTTTCTCGTCTTCAGTTCAGAAAGTCTGCTTTGCTAGGAACCGCTGCTATCAAGAAGTAGAACTTTGCCTACCAGAAACAGGAATTTCTTTGGCAAAAACAAAAGATCCCGGCTGTGGGATAAACCATTAAAGAAAAGCTCTTGACTGCAAACAGTAGAGGAAATGAAGTCTCCCCCTGCTGTCACAATTCACAGCAGTTCCACAGAACCAAATGTACGAGAGTAAAGTTCCTAGTCGGAAAAGTACTGGGGTGGAGTCCAGAAGTGATATGTTGTGACACCTGATCTGTTTATCTGGCTATCAGGATAAAGAAAGTTTCCCATAATAACAGACGGGAAATGGAACTTTCTTACTATTTTAGGGGAACGCAGCTGGCTACAATACCGGCAAAAAATTAACTTGCTTTGCTCCATTTCTTCAACTGCCTATTTTATTACTTTCGGAGCACAACCTGTCTATTAGCAAACTTTATTTTTGTTTCTGTTGTGAAGTCCAGATCCTAACCAGCTGGAACATTCTGTAACACAAGCTTGCCCGCTGTCGGTACCTGTGCAAAACGATTACTGGATTTCTAAACTTCCATAATCAAGTGTGGGGCAAGGTGAGAGCTTTCAATTGGCCCAATGGCCTGGTTGGGATAGACTCAGACAAGCATTTGGATACCACAGTGCCCTTCCTCAGGTCTTTGCTGTCGAGTGCACAACTATCGAGTACACAACGTGGTGCGCCAAAGCCCTGCCCTCTCCAGGAGCAGGGAGAGACGGGTAAAACTACCACATGCCGCCCGCTCTCTTTACATTGTGCCACTCCCTTCAGGCGATGAGACTGGAAACCCCCTCCCACCAGGGATACTTTCCTTCCACACCTTTTCTGAAGGGAGGGAAGGTGGGGGAAAAAGAGACAACTGATCCCAAACCAGAAAGATGCCCCATAAACACGAACCCTCCCACCCAGGGATACTTTCCTTCGCCACCTTTTGTGGAATGATGGGGGGGG
>NW_005843203.1:269953-270530 GCF_000455745.1 Alligator sinensis
CCCAGACACTTTCCTTCCCTGCCTTCTGTGGGGGGGAGAAGAGGCAAATCATCACAACTTGGGGGAAGCCTAAAACACTCCCCCCTCCCACCCAGCAAGGCAATTAACCCCAACCGAGAAGATGCAAGAAGCCCTTAAAACTCCAAACCCACCCCCACCCCCGGTTACTTTCCTTCCCTGCCTTCTGTGGAGGGCCAAAAATGGGGGCAAACTGGGGAGGACCCCCAAAACACCACCTCTCCTACCCAGGGAGGCAAAAAAACTCCAACAGGGAGGGATGGGGGAAGCCCCTAAAACTCTAACCCCCCCAGGGATACTTTCCTTCCCTGCCTTTTGCAGAGAGGGAAAACAAGGAGGAATTAACCCCAGTTTAGGGGGAGCCCTTAAAACACCCCCTCCCATCCAGGGAGGCAAATAACTCCAGTTGGGGGATGGGAGAAGCCCCCAAAACTCCAGCCCCCTATACTTTCTGGGGGGGAGAGGCAAATAACCCCAACTGGGGGGGAAGCCCCTAAAACACCCCCCACAATATTTTCCTTCGCCTGTGGGGGGGAGAGGAGGGGAGAAGTAAATAACC
>NW_005843204.1:0-17172 GCF_000455745.1 Alligator sinensis
AGACTGATTACCATATTTGGGGTCAGGAAGGTATGTTACTCCATGATATCAACTGTTAGGGTTTTTGCTTTCCTCTCTAGTGAGGGGTGTAGCCCTCTACCCAGGATCTGGAGCATATTGTTACCTGTGTGTGCTCTGTGTTCCTGGGGAACCATGGCGCAGTACCCAGCCTGTATGAGTCACGAAGGACACAACCCCCTGAGCATGGCTCCTCACTCCCAACCCAAAGATGCATCCCATGAGAGCTTCCCAAACTTTTCCTCAGCATGACTCCATTTATGGCTCCATTTCCTCAGCATGGCTCCTCGCACCCAACCCAAAGCCTCCTATCCCCATGACACCATCCACTGATCTTGCATCCCCATTTGGAGTTGTGACCCATAATTTGGGAACCGCTGGTCTAGACCAGGGTCTCGACAGCCCGCAGGCTGAATCCAGCCTGCCAATTAATTGTATCCAGCCCGTGGCTGCCTGTGTGGTGCTCTGCATGGGGCTGAGCCCCTCCCATTCCCACCGATGCACTGTCCTGGCCGCAGCCCCAACTCTGGCCCTGGCATTGGCCCTGGCCCAGGCCGAGACCCAGGCCTGGCCCCAGCCAGAGCACACAGGTCCCCAGCACTGCTGTGCCCACTGTTGCTGCAGCCATCCAGTTACTGCTTGGCTCCCCCTTCCTCCAACAGCTCCTCCTCCTGCCTCTGCTGTGCTGCTCTAGGCAGCAGGTGGTGCAGGGAAGTGACAGCAGCTGTGTGGATGCATGACAAGCACCACATTCCCAGCCAGGCAGGGGAGAAGCTGCATCCAGGAGGCTCCTGCCCCAGTACGTGGGCTCCAGCTCCAGTTCATGGCCACCTTCCACCCACTCAATCACCCGGCACAATGAGCAGCCACTGGAGACTGGCCAAGTGGGTGGAAGGTAGCTGGAAGCTGCAGCTGGAGCCCCATGTGCTTGAGCAGAAGCCACCCGGCACAAGACAGGAGCACAGTGCAGGCTGCCTTGGGAAGAAGCAGACAGGGCTTGGCCCCATGTGGAACACCATGGGGGCAGCTGTAGGCTGGGTTGGGGAGGCCGAACTGCACCTACACTGCACCACCCAGGTCAGCTCTACTGCATATGTACCCTGCCCCCTCCTCCATCCCTCCCCTCAACCCTGGCCAGCTCCTGGGACCTAGCACACAGACAGCCCCCACACACACACACATCCCCCCCCACACCCCTACACACACCCTTACACCCATGCACCCTCCCACAACCCCCTGACACACCTACTCCCCATCCACCACACACTCCCACCCGCTCTCACACCACTCAAACACACAAAAGTAAGACTTTGAGTTATTATGCAATCACCTCTAAATATACTACTCAAAAAAACATAAATCAGAACAAAAAAAAATTTTTAAATACAATATGTTATAGTAGGTGTTTGACTTTTAATACATGACTTGGGGTTTTTATCTACCATTGGTTAAAATGATAGCTTCTGAAAGATTTTATGTGTGCAGCCCTTGACAGCTTGCCAAAACTTATTAAGTGGCCCACCAGTTGAAATAATTGCCCACCCCTGGTCTAGACTTACAACTGAATCAAGCTCTTTATTTTGACACTGGCATCTATTGCCAGTCGCTCATTTAGAAATCTTCAAGCAGACTTGACACCATTCACTCCTGCTGTGTGTATGAATCTCCTATATGAATATGACTGGAGTTATTAGTGTAGTATACATTTAAAAGGCTTGCATTAAAATATACATTTAAAAGCAAAATTGTTTTCAATGAAGAACAAGTTATGAAGGGATTTTCTGTGTCATATCTTGATAGTAGCCATACTCCCTGGTGTATCGCCAACAGTACCGATATCAGCCCTACCAGATAACTCATGACCTCTCCTTGGAGAATCTAATGCATTTTATATCAGAAGACAGCATAAACTATTAGTATCAGCTGGGCTCATATGAGAAATCCAGGCCCTTGAACCAGGCACTCAGATCTTGGACATGACTCATCTGTACTCCAAAAGTCACAGAAGGCCTACCAGGCTCATTATGTGAAAGCCAAGAGCTTGTTCTGATCATTCTTGATCAGCCATTTATTTCCTCACTTGGGTAGAGGACTCATTATTTTTATGGAATTATAGAATAATAGAAAATTAGGGCTGGAAGGGACCTCAGCAGGTCACATCTAGTCCAACCCCCTGCTCAAAGCAGGCTCTCCCCAACTAAATCATCCCAGCCAAGGCTTTGTCTGCTCAGGTTTTAAAAACCCATAAGGATGAAGATCCTACAGCCTCTCTGGGTAGACTGTTCCAGTGCTTTACTGTCCTTCTAGTGAGAAGGTTTTTCCTAATATGTAACCTAAATTTCCACTGCTGCAACTTGAAACCACTCCTTCTTGTTCTGTTATCTGCCACCACTGAGAACAGTCTAGCTCCATCCTTTTTGTAACCACCCTTATAGATATTGAAGAAAGGAAATTCACCTGTTAGGTCACCTATATCAGGACCAAGTTGTTCCCTACTATATTTTCTTTATCACTTTGGCCAGTAGTGTCCTACATACATCTATTGGTACGGCGACTGGAGAAAATGTTTCACAGTTGTCATTTTCATCACTATGGTATTCAGACATCCTCTATGGCTAGAAGTCCTATCAATCTTAGGGCCTTGTCACACCACTTGTAACAGTTGCAAGTCATTGGAATGTAGTGACCTGTTAAAGTTAGTAAGTGTTAAGAGATAACGCTTCCCTGAAAGGGAACAACTTTGCAACACAGGAAGGCACTTAGCTTATGCTAAACTGCTTGAACATACATCTGCTTGTGTTTTTACTGCGCTTAGTAAGTGTTAAGTTGAATGTGTGACTGTGACAGAACCAGGGCCCTGGGGTGGCCATGACACCCCCATGATCACTCAACCCCTGCTCCCACTCTGGCTCCTCTGGTAGCCTCCCTTTTTCCCTCTCCTGCCACACCTTGATGTTGTCTTATAAGATTTTGGGAAGCTGCCCCCAGGGTCCCAGAGTGAATCCATTCTAGCTCTGCCTTGCCCCTCAGACACTTCACTGTGGCTCTCCTGACCCTATTAGTGCCTCAGGGCTCCAGTTGCCTTATGGGTTCCCTGGGGCCTTCCTCTGCCCCTGTAGCCATGCCCATGCCTCATAGATCTTCCTTTTAAGTTGTTCACTGGGCCCTCTGGCCCTCCTGTCAAACACTCCAGTCAGCTTGCTGGGCATCAAGCCATCTCTTGTCCCTGGGCCCCTAGCCCTAGTCCTTCCCCAGGCTTTGGCCCTCTTGGCTTAAGCCTCCTCTGGCCTCAGCCTTCTACTCTCTGGGCCCCTGGCCCCAGTACAGCTGCTGTAATTTAATCCATCCCTCTGGGTCCCTGATTCCAGACCAGGCTGCTCCCAATGGCCTTGGCTCTTCTAGGCTCAGCCTGCAGTAGCCCACCACCCTCTGGGTCCTTGATTCCAAGCTAGGCTGCCTGACCCTGGCCTTAGTTCTCCCACTCTTGGCCTAATGCAGCCTCTTCCCTCTGCATCCCTGACAGTACGCTAGGTCAGGAGTTGTTAGCTGGGAGTACACGTACCCCTGGGGGTACTTGGACCAGTTTTAGGGTGTACACATGAGTGGGCGGGGATGGAGCACCACCGCCTCCCAGGAGCAGGGCCGTGGCAGGGCGAGGGCAGCAGCGCCCCTCTATGGGGCAGGGAAGCTTGCAAGTGGCAGCTGCCACCACCACACACCAGCTCGGTGAGCTTCCCTGTTCTGCAGAGGGGCGCCAGTGCCCTCACCCCAGCCCGGTGAGCTTCCCTGACTGCTCCTAGGAGGTGGCGGCACTCCGTCCCTGCCTCCCCACTCAGCATCCAGCCTCACCCCCCTCCCCCATCCACCCCACTCAGCATCTGGCCACGAGGGGTACTTAGACTAAAAAAGGTTGAAAACCCCTGGGCTAGGCTGTCTGCTACTGAATGCCCACAAGACATCCCTCCATAGCCTTTGTTTCTCCCTCATAGCCACAACCCAGTCCTCCAGTCTGAAAATGAATCAGAATATAAATATCAGCAAGCTGCTTTACAACTGAAAGTCACCCACTCTGGGTCACTTCCTCTCCTGCAATCCATAAGTCCCCCTTAGCTCTTTCCTTGCAGGTATAGGACAGCTCAGGTGCCTGTCAGTCCCTCCACTGCAACCATATTCTGCAGAAGCTCCTCTTCCTGCAGCCTACAGGGCCAGACTGACTGCCTGGCTTCAGGCACTGAACATATGTGACTCCAAACCCTCCCTGTCAGGTGGCTCTCCAGCCACCCACAGGATTTTCTGCTTTGGCCTCATGGTCACCCTGCTCACCTTTGCTAAATCCTCAAACAACTGCAACCCATACTAGAAGAAGACACAATTCTTAAAGAGATCTTTCCAGAACCACCCATTCTAGCCTTTACACAAGCATCAAACCTCACCAACCTTATCACCAGAAGCAAACTTCCTATGGCCCTAAGAATACTGAATGCATCCAGACCATGCCAGGGCAAAAAATGTAAAACCTGCTAACACATCTCCACCACTCCCACAATAACTCAACCCCACAACAGAATCATCACCATTCCTGGATCTTATACCTGTTATATATCTCATCCAGTGCACTAAATGCCCTGATGGAAAATATGTAGGAAACAACAACTGCATACCAAAATGAATGCGCACTGAAAATCTATCAAAGGCAAGAATACCCAAGTACCTGTGGGTGCCCACTTCTCACAAGACAATCACTATCTCTCCAATCTCTAAATTCTAATCCTCAAAGGAAATTTACAAAACACCTTTCGTAGAAAAGCCTACAAACTTCACTTCATAAATCTACTGGATACAAAAAGTCATGAACTAAGTATAGACATTGGATTTCTGGTGTATTATAACCTGCCTGCCATCTGATAACCCCAGGTAACCTGTCTGCATTTTACCAGTTCCATTCTATCACCAGTTCTATATTCCTCCTGCCCGCCCCCAACCTGTCTCTCACCTATTGTCTCCCGTTTCCTCAGATCCTCACTGCCACACATTTGTATTTTCACAGACCTTCATTTTGCATGTTGGCTTCTATTCTACATATGAGAGCACACAAACACCAACAGACTCTCTTTATACCTGAAGAAGGGTTTGTGCCTGAAAGCCTGCAAAGAACAATTGTTTCAACTATTTAGTTGGTTTAATAAAAGATATCACATCTACCCAAAAGATTTTGTCTGCAAAAAAACACCAAAACAAAACAAAACAAAACCAAAGAACACCTCCACACTTTACCAGAAGAAGCAGCAGGTTACTCCAACACAGCTCTTCAGCATCTGTCAAGATTGGGCACTTCAGTGGGGCTTTTTGGCACTTCTAGATAAAGCTGATTCAATCAGCTATTAGATAAAACTGCCAAAAAGCCCCACTAACTTTACAGATACTATAGAGCTGGGCTGAAGTAACACGCTGCCTCTTCTGGGCATGTGCAGGGCTCTGCACTGAAATGCACCAAGTTAAAAGTGAAGTGCCAGGGTTTTTGGGGTTTTTTCTACATCTGCAAGCACCCACCAGAAAAAAAAAAAGATGGTGCCTATGTCATCTAATTCTGGGCTGCCTAGATGTCTACCCTTGGTTTTTTACCATAGGTCAGCTCCTAAATAGTCACTCCCCAAGGATAGCTCCTATCCCTGTTTTTTCTGGCAGGCTTGCTTCCTGGCAGCTAACCTTTGCCCAGCTGCCAGCCCCACACAGCAAGCATAGCCTGCTGCAGCATCGCCTTAAAATAAGAGAAGCCTCTTGCTCCGTTACAGTGACACCATCCTGTCCATTCTTCTTGACATCCAGCCTACTTCCATTTCTTAATGTCATTTGCTAACTTCTGGTTAAACCCTTAAACAAATGCTGTCACTATTCCAACTGATAAATTATTAGTTATTTCAATCCTCTTTCCATAGCAAATCCTATCAGCCTTCTGATCTTTTCTCTGAACTTTCTCCAATATTTTTGTGATGAGGAGGTGCTCAGTTTTCCAATGAAGTTTCCTTGGATTGAGTTTTTTTAAAATATGCAAGCTGGTGTGACATTTTAGCCAAAACCTCTTTCTTTTACAAATTCCCTGTTTGGGAGGTATTCTTTTCAGTATTCAGTAACAGTGCTTTACTGAAAATAGTTGCCTCATGGGTTCCTCTAGGAGCAAATCTCCTTTCCCTTTGAGGGATTTGCTTGCAGCCAGACTGAGCAGGTCATGATCCTAAGTGAACAATAGAACAGCTCTTGATGTACAAGTGAGGTTGACAAGTTCCTTCAGGTTTAGAAGAAGCAGCACTTGTAATGGCAGGAAGCAAAGGAGCTAGCTTGCTCTAGATGGAAGGAGCACTTGTCCAATAACCACATACGGACTGAAGCGGCAGCTGTGCCACCTCTATGAAATAATTGAAGTTACTATTTTTGATCCCTTAAAAAAGCTCATCAAAAACAGGTAACTGTACTGAGTGCACAAGCAAGCTTTGTGGGAGTGGGAGTTTAGAGAGAGAACGTGAAGGGCACACAAGGATATGCACTGAGAGAACAAGGAAGGTACAGGAAGCACAAGTGAGTCAAACTAAGAGAAACAAAATTATTTGCTAACAGAAGGGGTATCAAGGACTGCACCTGTCTCACATGTTATAAAACATGCCAGCTACCCTGCCTCATCTAATTATATCTAAAGCAATAGCTCTGACACATTCCTGTTGCTAGGTAACAGACTGGCATTCAATCATGTACTTGCTCCATGTTAGAAAAATAAAAGTACCCTGCTTAATTATAACATTTAAAAATGTAAATTTATCCAGATACATAACAGGATCACATTCCCCTCAGTACAGGTAATGGTATCCTTTGAGTTACTTTAATATATGTCCATATGGTGTAAGTCCACTCAGTGTAAGTCCACTCAGCTTTTGACTCCAGCTGAGCTGCACACCTGAGGAGTTGGCCCAGAATTTATTTGTTGAAATTAATCACTGCCATTGTTTCATTCGTCAGTATCACTTGGAAAGAGCTTCTTCTTCCAGCTGAGATGAACTAAGACTGACTCCCTTATTAGCTCACTTGACAAGGTTGTCTGAGGACCACAGGTGTTCTGCCTGGAGCCAGGAATATGATGTCCATTTTCAGCCAGTGAGTCTCCCCAACAGACAGGGAACTCGGTGGATGGTTAAACCTGCTTCTATGTCTGATGAGGCACATTTCCTTAGTGTTGTCTTTAAAGATAACCTGCAAATGAAAAGACATTAGCTAGAATTCTTCTTGCTTCTTTTTCAACTCCCTATTGTCTTTGTGTTTTGTTTTTCTACTTATTTTTACATCACGAATTCAGATCTTGATCCTTTGAATACACTGGAGAACAACTAGAGTTATGACATAACCACACCAGTGAAATCTGATTAACTGAGAAAGGAAGTAATTCTTATATTTCCTTTTCCTTTCTTTTCTTTTCTTTTCTTTTTTTGCAGTTCTATATGAAGTATATGGGAGGAAAGCTCTTTTTTCAAGACTGAAGGTCTTTGTTCTCAAATCAGGTCTGAGAAAGTTTTCAGTCCACTTCTATCATGTATCCAGGATATCTTTCAGCAAAAGAGATGAAGCATCTTTGTTATTTCTTATGTAAATAAAGAAAACAGGAATCCATCTGAAACATCCATTTTTGCAGGCTAGAGGCATAAGAAAGTTCCATACCAAATTCATGCATAAAAAATCAGCAATTAGCTGAGACCCATCTTTTTTCCAGGTCACTTTTCAGACACTATGCAGAAAAGGAAAGCTGTGGCTAAAGAGACGGTCTTCTCAGTTCTTGCCAAAATGTAAATCAAAAGTGAGCCTGTTTCCCTTTCCTCCCCCCTCAACTGTTTAGCAAATAAATGCAGCAGGGATCATACTGGCTTGCCAAAGAAATGAGCCTGAGCAACCCACAGGGGGTGCCTATACATGTGCAGCGAGGCTGCTCCGACACCCTGTAATTAATCGAGTCTGCTGGAGTGTGCTAATCAAGTCGATTAATCGAGTCTGCTGGAGTGTGGTAATTACCATGCTTCAACAGATTCCAGCATCACATGTAGTGCAGGGACGCTGATACATGTGATGCTCTAGGCGCTTTAATTAGTGCTGGTCTCTTCCGTGAGGCCTGGCTCTGCAGGGAGCAGAGATCTGTGCCGGGGTCTCCTCCCCATTGCTGCCCACCCTGTGCAGCCCTGAATCTCTGCTCCCTGTGGAGCCAGGTCATGCGGCAGGGACCAGCATTGCCCTGCCACACGATCTGGCTCTGCAGGGAGCAGGGAACTGTGCTGAGGTCTCCTCGCTGCTGCTGCCCGCCCCATGCAGCTCTGCATCACCGGGGCAGTGCGGGGCGGGCAGCAGCAGCAAGGAGACCTCTAGCGCAGATCTCTGCGGAGCCGAGTTGTGCGGCAGGTAGCAGCATACAGCTGTTTCCCTGCAAGCTTGGCTCTGAAATTCCAAAATTTTCCAAAACATTTCTGAAATGCTTCATTTCATTTTGGAAATGACCTTCCATTTCAATTCAGATTTGCTGTTTCAGGTGCTGAAACAGCCCCAAACACCTCAGCATCTTCATTAACGATGTGGACATTGGTATCAGAAGTGCACTGGCCAAGTTCACCGACAACACCAAACTTTGGGGTAAAGCATCCACACCTGAGGACAGGCGGGCAATCCAGGCTGACCTTGACAGGCTCAGGAAATGGGCGGATGAGAACCTGATGGTGTTTAACACCAAAAAATGCAAGGTCCTCCACCTTGGGAAGCAAAACCTGCAGCATGCTTGTAGGCATGGCAGTCCTACACTGGCTAGCACTATGGACAAAAGGGACTTGGGGGTCATGATTGACCACAAGATGAACATGAGCCATCACTGTGATGCTGCAGCTTGTAAAGTGAGCAAAATGCTGGCTTGCATCCATAGATGCTTCTCAAGCAAATCCCAGGATATCATTCTCCTGTTGTACGTGGCCTTGGTGAGGCCGCAACTCAAGTTGTTACCAGATTTGCCCATCACTTTGGGGTGTGCTCATTTATTAGGGATACGTTTCTAGGGTCTTTGTAATTCTATCAATGTGATATTTGTGTTACTTGTGTTTCTATATGGAGCTGTATCTCTCACTTCTGCAAGTCCTCCCCCCCAGTGGAGCTACCTTGCAGAACTCAGTTTCAGTGGGGCTGGGTTCCTCAAGCCACCAAAGCAGTCAAATACACTGTCGCAGGGAGAGACAAACGGTGGGGGGGACCCAAAAGGCTAAGCGGGGAACCCCGGGAGCAGAATCGGGGGAAGAACAGAAAAAAACCAGCAAAATTAAAAAAAGAGCACTCACCTGCAGCGAGACCCGCGGCGAAGCAGAAGAACCGGAAGGAACCCACGCGAGCCACCAGCCGCGCTTTCATACAGTTGCAGCCAGCCGGTGACATCAGCAGCAATTACCGGCCGGCGGGGATAAAGAGGACGGCCCACAAAGAGGCGGGGGAGCGGATGCCAGGAGAAACCCCAGCCGGAGGGGTATACAGGAGGCTCAGAGTGGAGCGAAAGGGACAGGAAACGGCGGTTCCCAACAGAGGAGGATCCGAAACCTCACGCGGCGAAGGCGGAGCTGCTGACGGCAGTGGAGGTAAACCCGCACTCGGGGCAGGAGCTCCAGTGCAGAGAAGGGAGGGTCAGGAAGACCAAGGTTGGAGAAACCCCGAGCCCAGCGGCCACCACAGAGAAGGGGGAGGCACTGATCTTTCCTCCAGCCTCCAACCAGGTGGGATGGTGGAGGGATTTGGGGAACCCGAAGGTACGCTTCAGGGAGAGGGACGTTACCAAGAAGGCCCAGAGAGAGGGCAACAGTATTGAGAAAGCCCAGAGAGAGGGTAACGCTATTGAGAACGTCCAGAGAGAGGACAACATCACCGGGAAGGCCCAGAGAGAGGGCTACATTACTAGGAGCCAAAGGGGCAAAGGCGAGAGAGACCAGGGATAACCCTGAGGTCTCACGACCACGGGAGGAACCTTAGATAGCCCTTAAACGGGAAAGGGGTGCTGGGAGGATAGTAGGACCTAGGGGCCAAATGTGAGTACTGAGGGATACCTCGGGAGAGGTAGGAACACGTGGTTCTGGTGGAGGTTTTTCTTTTTGTAAAGTATTTTGTGTTTCCCCCACATCTGGAGGGGTTGAGTATAGAGGGACGAGAGGCAAACCAGGGGAGAGGTGAGCCTCAGGATTAGGAGACGTCAGGAAAGAACACCAGGGGCCTGAAAGCCAGGAAAACATTAGGTATCCATCATGCAGGAAAGTGGCCGCAGGACCAACAGTGGCCCGCCAGGCTAGGTATAGGGCGAGGTAGAGGGGAGGTGGAGCCTTGCAGAAGACCGTCGGAGAAGCAAGTGGCCCACGAGGGAGTCGTAGCAGTACCGAGATCCCCCCCACTATAGTAAGATTCAAAGTCGTGGCAGGCGAGACAGGTAGGCCTGCATCACGAGTAAACACCTCCTCAAAGGACCACCTGCGACGCCGAGACAGATACCTGTATACACCCGTATCAAAGCCGCTCGGGACAAGATGTTCGAGGCCAGGCGGGCACATACACACACACACACACATATTAATGTGACACGCCTGACCCAACTGGGTTGATCACCATGTACAGGCTGACACCCTCATATGCTAGGAATCAGTTCATTAAGGTAATAATAAAATGCAATCAGACACAAGCACACAGGTGAACAGAATACCTCTGAATCCAGCTGGGTGTCCAACTGACACCCTCGGGCCAGCATTCAGTTCATTAGGGCATGTCTGAGCTAAACTGGGTCAATCAGCCTATATAAGCTGATCCCCTTATGTGTCTCAAACTCAGCACGTCCCGATCTTTTGCTCTAACTGTCCTAGTAGTGGTAGCCTCTTGATGAGGTCTGGCAGACCCCACAGTATTTCTGGGCTTCACAGAGATCTTTGGCTTAGGTAAAAGAAGCGTTGCTGCAGAGCAAGTGGGGAAGAGAAGTAGAGAAGGAAAAATATACCCAGTTTTGACTATAAAAGTTATTTATTGCTAAGTATATGAAATTTATAATGGTACTAGTAGTAATAGACATGCAAGGAAAAACAAACAAAACAATTACAATATTACCCTGGTTTAATTGAGTATTTGGGGAAACCTAACTCAAGCTTAACTAATAAAATTCAGGTTCAGAAAGCTATGCCTAGAGAGAAAAAGAAAAAGAGAGAGAGAAAGAGGGAGAAAGACAAAGAGAGAGATTGAGAGCTGGGATCTCACCGTTCCAAGGCACTCGGGTTATTTGTAGACAAGCAAAGTTGCTAACATGATCATGGAAGGGAGACGATATGTTTCTCTCAGCTTCTTGAGAACAGTGGATGGTGTCAGAGAGATTTCTCTCTCTCTTGAAGCACACTGTTTGCTGCTTTACAGCTTTCTTATACCCTTAGTCTAGCCTCTTCAAAGCATTCTTTTAATTGTGTAAATCAAGAGGGTCCCAAGCCATAACTGACAGGGAAAATCCTGTTATATAAACAGTTTAAATTTAAATGAATTACCTTTTTCAGTGACAAGGGGTTATCTGGTTTGGAACATCTCAAGAAACTGATTAACAACCAGGAAAAACATCAAGTTCTAAGGAATAACCAGACACCTAGGAGCCAGCTTGAAATTATTATGAATATAGAAGAAGGGATACCACATTGTTTCTTTTCAGATGGCCTAGCTATGTTTGCACTGCAAAGTCAGCATCAGTGTTTTGTATTTTACCTGTTGTAAATAAGCCTCAGCTTAGCATGACTTTTCCAGATCTTACTGTAGTCTTTTAACAGACTTAAGGGGATTACTTGGAGTGTACATAAACTTTGTAGGGAGGACTTCCACCAGTCATCCCAGGAAAAGTATGACAGCATTTGTGGTCAGGGGTCCAACAGGCTGAACGCTGTGATGAACCCTTAACCATTGTTCAAATGTTGCCCATACCCACTCTGACTCAGTCTCTTGCCTCAACATTCCCTAACCCGGTGACCAAGTTTTAGTCAATCAAGTTTAAATAGGCCTCCTATACTGGGACCAGGGAATGTACGGCCCGAGATACCTATTAAACTTTACTTCTGTTTAGTTCTGGGTAGATGAGGTGTGTGTGTGTGGGCGGGGGGCAGGGGAGGGGAGGGGGAGCAGGGGGATGGAAAAAGTCCTTTGTAAGTCCAGCAAGCTGGGTGCTAGGGCTCCCTCAGGAACACAGAGCTGACAGGTAACAGAGTACTGCATCCAGTTTTGGGCTCCACAATTTAAAAAAGGACATGGAGAAGCTTGAGAGAGTCCACAGGAAAGCTGCACGCATGATCAGAGGGCAGGAAAACAGGCCTTATGATGAGAGGCTGAGAGCTATGGGACTCTTCAGCCTAGAAAAGCGTAGGCTTAGGGGTGATCTGGTGGCCGCCTATAAGTTTATCGGGGTCCTCACCAGGATCTGGGGGAACGTCTGTTCACCAGAGCGCCCCAAGGGATGACAAGGTCGAACGGTCACAAACTCCTCCATGACTGTTTCAAGCTGGACATAAGGAAGAACTTCTTTACTGTCCAAGCCCCCAAGGTTTGGAATAGACTGCTGCTGGAGGTTGTTTAAGCGCCTATTTTGAACACCTTCAAGACACATTTGGATGCTTATCTTGCTGGGATCCTATGACCCCTGCTGGCTTCCTGCTTCCGGGCTGGGGGCTGGACTCGAAGATCTTCCGAGGTCCCTTCCAGTCCTAATATCTATGAAACCTCCAAAATGAAATGACTGCCGAAATTTCATACAGCCCTACTTCAAATCCCAGTCTTCTTGACACTTTTTTTTTTTTAAATTAACCTCAACTGAAAGCTGAAAGGAAGAAAATAACTACTGCTTCTAAGGGCTTTAAATATGCTGTGTGGGAACTCAGTTTACAAGTTATTAAACTGCTCTGGAGTGCTTACTGTATCCTGAATACTGGTTTTGTTCAGAAATTTATGGAAGCCATAACGTCTTATACTTACCAAGGGGAGTATGCCAGTCACAGTGTACATGCATTAGACAAAACTTTGAGAGCGGAGCCCAGTGCCTGGGAAAATAGCAGGCCATGTATCAAGTGGAATATCAACAGCTGCTGTCTGATCACTCAGTGGATAAGCTTGAAAAGCTATTTAGGATGAGAAATCATTCCCAAGCTGGTGGATTTCTAAATCTATCTTGCCTGACAGAGCAGGCAAGGAGAGATTAGACAACTGATCATTTGCACCATGGAGCAAGAAGCAGGGAAACACTTCCCCTCTAAACTGTGCTCCCTAGTTCTAAACTGAGTGCTGTTACTCCCCACTGAAGCCAAATGTCATCCCAAACTAGCCTCCCAGGTTTTTAGTTTCTAGTTCAAGATGCTATGGGCCTCTCTTCTATAGTGAGAACCCAGCACACAGGCAAAGCCAAGGGGAACAGGGGAGCACTCCCCATCACTGTCTATCAAGCATACATGGTTTCTAGTTATTTAATCCCACACTTGAGGGATCCCAAATCACTTGTCAAAAATGAAAAACTTTGATCTAATTTTTATCACTAAAGTCAACATATGCACAGGGAACAGAGGAAAAGGGGCCAGAAATGCATAGTCATTTTCCAAAGAATAACTGTATTCTGTATCAAAACTCTTCAGTGAAAGGCTTCCTAGCCAAATTTAGACCTGAAATAAACAAGGCAGCAAAAAGGTCATTTGGCCTTTAAGTACTAATTATGTATCTAGATGACAGGTGCCTTAATAATTAAATAGAGACATGAAGTGTAAAGTTCTGAGAGAATTAGTTCTCCAGGACAAAAAGCACCCGTGTGTTAGGTGCTTGTACAGCACCCAGCACGCTGGGGCTGATAGATACCACTGTAGCAATCTTAATCCTAACCCTAACCTAACCTAACCCTTGCTAGTGTGGAGTACACTAAATGGCATGATGCCATGCATAAGATGGTGGTACATCAATTGCCTTATAATAAAAAAATCATAACACTATCAGCCCTTTGTGAAAATACAGGCGACCATCAGTGTTGAATGATGACAAAGTGCATAACATTTTTTGGCATAGAATGACCTTCATAGACCAGACTATACTACACAACCACAAGGCAACATAGTTGTAGCTAAGTAAACCAGGACAGTGCTACCTACTCACAAACACTATTGTATTGCACCGTGCAGTGTTCCACTAGAGAGAGATTCGGAAAGTACCACCATCTGGTCATAGAAGTGAAGATGACCCCTGATCATGACCTGCTATGGTCTGTACTCATATCAGTACATGCTGAAAACATCATCAAGACATAGAATCACAGAAAGATAGGGCTGGAAGGGACCTCAGGAGGTCATTTAGTCCAGTGATGCTCAACTCCAGCCCGTATACCAAATCTGACCTGTGAAACCATGTAATCTGGCCCTCAGGGCTGCCCATGGATCCAGAAATTTGCAGGGGTGGGGCTGGTAGTGGTGGCTGCTCCACTGCTACCAAATGTCCAGACCTGTGGGGAGCCCTGTAATATGGAAAATGTGGTCTTCATGCTAGATTGGCCCAGTGCATAAGGTCACTCTGCAGCCTTAGGGGGCATATGGAGTTGGGCCAGTGCATAGCTGGATCCAATGTATGGGGTTAGGCTGCCACATGGTCACATCCAGCACTTAGGGTTGGATGGCACATGGCTGTATCTGGTACACAGGGTTGGGCTGGTGCTTGAGATTGTGCCCATGGATCAACCTTGCATGGGATCTGGCCCATGGACTGATCCCACACCATTCATCTGGCCCTCAGGTCTTGAAAGCTAGGCACCACTGATCTAGTCTATCCCCCTACTCACTGCAAAGCAAGAATATCCCTGTCTAAATCACCCCACAAGTGATTTAACCTTCTCTTAGAAACTTCAGTGGCTGAAATTTCACAACCTCTCTATAATCGGTTCCAGTGCTTAACTACCATCACAGTTGGAAAGATCTATCTAATTATCAAAGTTAAATTTCTCTTGTTGAAACTTAAGTTCATTGCTTCATGTCCTGTGGAAATGGAGAAAGTTCATCCTGATAACTAACCTATATTTCCATTTTTGCAATTTAAGCTCTTTACTACTTGTCCTGTCCCTGTGGAAACAGAGAATACTCTTTCACCATCTTCTTTATGATGACCTTCTATGTATTTGAAGACTGGTATCAAATCGCCACTCAATCTTCAGAATAAGTTATCCCAGTTCTAACTGCATTCCCCCAAACCGGAATGTAACACTCTAGTTGAGGCCTCACCAGTACTGAGGAGAGTGGAAGAATCACTTCTTGTGATTTGTGTGTGGTTCTCCAATTAATACATTCCAGTATACTATTGGCTTATTGTTGTGACAAAAAGCACTGTGACTCAATTCAGCTTACAGTCCATATAACCTCACAGATCCTTTTCTGCAGTAGAGCAAGCTGGTCATTCATCAGTTTGTTCATTTGATTGTTCTGTCCTAAGTGTAGCACTTTTCACTTGTCATTATTACATTTCTTCTGATTGATATTTGGACCATTTCTCTAATTTATCAATGACTTCTCATTCCATTGTGTGCCACCCACTAAGTATTGACTAAAAGCACTTCCAGAAACATTCTAAACAATTATTACATTACCTGATCTTCAATGTTGTTATTATTAGGGACAGACTAACTGGAAAACCAGTTTACTGGGCTAGCCAGTGGGCATGCTGCTGGTTGCAGTTCTGAAATAATGCTAAGAATTATCTTATGATGTGAACCAAAATCAACTCCCATCCACAAGCTATAATTACTTTGCTCTTTAATGTCAACACCCTAGAGGAAAGAAGAGGAGAGAGAACAAACGGAAAAGGAAGGACAATTCAAGATAATTTTTGGGTTTAAGTAAACAACACTTGCTTTAGTTTATAAAACCATCTATGAATATCTTCAGAAAAAAACTACTTTTGTTCAAATCATTCCAGATTTATCAAATTACTATGAAGCTCAAGTGCCTCTCCCTGCCTGTTATGTATGTAAGTCTCTGTTAAGCTTTTAAACTAAATTTCATAATGACAGTTTTTCCAGGTACTTGATTATGTGAAATGTTGTTGGCTTAGGGGTTTATTTTGTTTGTTTTTGATTGCTCTCGGTTTAGGGTTGTGTTAAAAACTGTTCCAAACAGAATGGAGAAAAAAGAAAAAGGGAGAGAAATTGTGCTCTGAATCCCACTCCCTACCCCCAACTGGCTGACTGCTTTCAGCTTTATGAATGAGCTTCTGCAAAGAAGCAGTGGGCAAGTGGGCCAGGACATTACAAAATCAAAGACCATGCCTACTTCAGCAGTGATGGAACTAGCCTGGAGTTCAGCACACATCAGCCCATGTCTCTACTCTGCCAAAGGCTGCCAGGGTGCCTTTAGGGAAGTCATGGAAGGGCACAGCTACACTGCCTCTCTGCCAAACCCAGGAGTTCTGCCTAGCATGCCCCACTGGCTCACTCTTACTGTGTGCATCACATTCTGGAAATTAGACATTGGTAGCTACTTTAGAGAGGCACTTAACTGAATGTCCAGATCCACCCTTAGGCTATCTCAGGCATGTTTCTTGGTGTGGGCTCAGAGCCACTCAAAGGTAGCTGTTTCATGTAATCTCCAGGATTTGGTTCCCAGAGCGTGAGCCAGTGGACAAGGTGTACTTCTTGGCTGTGCTCTCAGGCTCAGCATGGAGCAGTATGAACATGCCTTTAGGACCAGAACCAAAGCAATCCTAGGCAAGTTTTAGACAGTTATATCTAAAACCTGCCTGCTCAACTGCTATCTAAGCCTGTAGAGGCCTAAACTCACTAGGCCACTGCCTGTTGGACCTGAAAGTTCCCTAGGCACCTTCAGTTCTGCTCCTGTGTGCGCCCAGAACTGCCCTAGCCTGAGCAGCAAAACACCTAGTGATTAGGGCACCAACCTAGGAAAGGTTATTAGGGATACTAGTATGCTTCATATATTTCACATTAGACTGTCATAGGAAAGGAACAGAAGTGACACAAGAAGCAGGAACTCCCTCCTGAGGTAAGTGCCCCTAGCCTAGTGAGTCACACTCCCTCTTGTGCTCTCTTCCTTGCATTTGTCTCTGCATAGCAGCACAGCTTCAGCA
>NW_005843204.1:17203-18170 GCF_000455745.1 Alligator sinensis
GCCTCAGATCTGCCTCTAGTTTCATGGTTAGGACTGATAAGTTGTGCATTCAGCAACAACACTCTGGGCACTCCTGTGTCGAACTAACAAGTTATTTATCATTATAACTCTCTGGAATCATATCCCGGGTAGACCTTAACAATTGCTCTCAGTACATGTATGCAGAAGTTATAGTTGCTCTGCCTCTGACTTAACCCAGTCCAGTCCTGTGGAGGGAGAGGAACCGAGAAAGCCCCTGGCTCCTCATGGCAGAGCACATGGAGTCCCCAGTGCTGCAAAACTGCCACAAGCAACTGAGCCCTGCAGTGCTGCACATGAGGGCTTTGGACTTAAAGGGACAGTGCTAGGAAAACACAATAAGACACAACAGGGACACTCTTCCGGGAGGTGGGAGACGCAGGTCATTCACTTCTTGAACAAATGGTCTAACCAGTAGGCTATTATATACAGGGAACTTGCAAGACAAACAAGGAGAGGCCTAGTGAGTTTAGACAACACCAGGCTTAGACAGCAGTTGATCAGAGGGTGTTTGAACTTAGGTCGGGGGTAGGGGGAACTAGATTTATTCAAAAGGAAAAATAAAGCATAATATTTCATAGATTTCATAGACATTAGGGCTGGAAGGGACCTCGGAAGATCATCGAGTCCAGCCCCCTGCCCAAAGGGCAGGAAGTCAGCTGGGTTCATAGGATCCCAGCAAGATGAGCATCCAGTTTGCTCTTGAAGGTGTTCAATGTAGGCGCTTGAACCACCTCCGGTGGCAGGCTGTTCCAGACCTTGGGGGCTCGGACAGTAAAGAAATTCTTCCTTATGTCCCGCCTGAAACGGTCTTGCAGTAGTTTATGACCATTCGACCTAGTCGTCATCCCTTGGGGCGCTCTGGTGAACAAACGTTCCCCCAGATGCTGGTGGTCACCCCTGATAAACTTATAGGTGGCCATCAGATCACCCCTGAGCCTGCGCTTTT
>NW_005843204.1:19543-28218 GCF_000455745.1 Alligator sinensis
AAAAGGACTTTTTATTGTCCTTGATGCTCAAAGCTAGCTGGAGTTCAGTTGCAGCCTTGGCTTTCCTGGTCTGCTCCCTACAGGACTGGACCAGTGCAGAATAATCCTCCTTGGAGATGACTCCCATCCTCCATCCTTTGTAGGCCTTTCTTTTTAGCCTCAGGAGATCTGCTAGGTCCCTGGAGAGCCAGGGGGGCTGCTGTGCCCTCTTGCTGCCTTTCCTCCGAAATGGAATAGACTTAATTTGTGCATTGAGGATCGCTCCCTTGAGGAGCAACCACTCCTCTTGAACTCCCCTCTCCCTGTGGTCACGGTCCCTTAGGGCCTCACTGACAAGCCTCCTGAGTTTGTCAAAGTCAGCTTTCCTGAAGTCAAGGACTTCCGTGTTGCTGACTGACTTGCCAGCTTTTCGGCAGATGGTGAAGGTGATCAGCTCGTGGTCGCTGTCACCCAGCTTCCCATCAATCACTAGGTCGCCGACTAGGTCATCCCCAGTAGCCAGCACCAGGTTCGTTGGCCCATAGACTTCCTGAGTCAGGTAGAGGTCATCCACGCACGAGAGGAAGCGTGGATGACCGCTCAGATTTTGCTGAGGCAAATATAAGGCAGCTAGGAGGCACAATTCAACTTAGGTCGGGGGTAGGGGGAACTAGATTTATTCAAAAGGAAAAATAAAGCATAATAAGGCAGCTAGGAGGCACTGGGCAGAGACCACCAGGTAACACAATAGATTAGAATACACCAGCCGGGTGGCAAAACTTTATGCTGGAAAAATCTGTTCGTAAAAATATGTGAGGCTAGGATTGAGTTCAATCATTCACCCATCATGTTTAAAACTAAAATTCAGGGACACTTGTGCTACTGTTGCACAAACGGCTAGTTTCGTGCCCCTGGAGGCTTTTCCAATACACCTCAAGGAGAGAGTCACACTCAGGTTGGATCCATCTCAGTTTATTGTTTGCAAACAAGTTCGACAAGGGAGTTCAATACTCAAAGCCGTGTCGACCCTGAGTCGTGCTCGAGGGTCCAATTTTCTAGCTTACATAAACAAAGGGTTTTAGCGTGGCGATACGTGATTGGTTATACCTTTTTTGCAAAGCTTAGTATATTCATAATTCTAAGACAGAATTGCAGCCAAATTAATGTCTTTTAGTAACCTTGTATCTTGGTGTAACTTTAGGGCATTGGATAAGGATGATGGTTAATTTATGTGCAGGGCAAGCATTAATCTTTATGTTTTAACAGGAAGCCTTGAGCGTTATCCGGACTATTCTTTATTATGACAAGGTTTAAGGTTTATCTACTGTAGGAAGAAAAAGAGAAAAAGCAGCCCATAACTCAGCCGTGAGGCCTTGTGCAGCTTGCCCAAGGGACCATGAGACATTTTTATCACACAGCTGCTACACAAACGTTATTGCAAAATCGTAATGACTAGATTATAACATATTTTTACCACACTACTACCCAAGGCCTAGAAAATGACGCACAGTTAACTAGCCCTAAACACAGCTAAGATGAAGGCTACAAAGCCAGCAGAACCAGCAAGGGCCCTTTACAGGAAGGGTTTTTGTGGCCCAGGCAAAGGCAGCAGGCAGGGCTAGGACCTGAGCGCCGGTGCTCAGGCCAGCTAAGATGCCACACTGGTGCGAAGGGGCAGGGCTCAGGGGGTCAATGGTTTCTGGGAGCCTGTAGGAGGGTACAGCCCTGACCATGGAGAGGGCGGGATGGTCCCTGCCAGAGGAAGAGAAGGCCTGAATGAACGCTGTAGGTAGTCCCAGAAGGGGGAGTGAGTTTTGTTACTGTTTTCCCCTTTTTGTTTCTGGGTGGTTTAAGCAGCAGGCCTGTGGGCAGAAGCTCAGAGTCAGGATTGTCTCTCACCCTGAAGCAGGGGAAGAATTTTCAGTTGAGATTTTTTCCTTTCTGTTTTGTGATGGGCACCTGAAGGACTGAAGGCGACTGTGAGGGGAGGTGGAGGTTGCTCACTTACTGTCACACCTTAAAGGTGAAGGGTCACACCCTCAGCAAGGAGTAGAGAGGATTTAACCCCTTTTAGGTGGGGAACCTGGAGGCCCAGAGCCCTACCATGGAGTCTAATTCCCAACTGTGCTGCTGCTCCCACAGAGCTGAGGCTGGACCAAGTGGGCCTAGGGCTGAAGGGAGCAGCTAAAACAAATCAGGGCCAGGCCAAGGGAGTCAGGGCCTGGACCAGTGCAAAAGGTGGAAGCCAAGTGGCCCAAAGGAGCATCTCCTCCCACATCCCCTGTAAGAGGCCAGACACTTCCTACTTAATTAATTCCATGGAGGCATAACAGGCAAAGCACAGGTTGGCGGATTGAAGGAGCTAGGAAAGGGGAGGGGGCAGGCTAGCCAGCTGCGGGGGGCACGCAACCCCCCTGGCTTCTACAGTAACAATCCATGAGTGCAAAAAAGTAAGCAAAAGGAAAAACACTTCTATCAGATCCTCGTAATAGACTGCTGCTAGTAACAGGATAGAAATGGAAATGTGGGGACTTTCTCTTTCTCACCTATGTGAATGGACAGAAAGAGAGAGGGAGAAAAGAGACCAGAATTTTCTAAGACATAAGGGCATTTGATACCAGATTTACCTTGAAATTTACTGGAGTTGAGATACCTAGCTCCCTTGGTCTTCTTGGAAAACGTTGCAATTTTGCATGTATAATGTGAATGAAAGCAGTATTGGAGTGATGTTGTAGCCACGATGGTTCAGGAATTATATGAGGCAAGAATTTGTGGCTGTCTTTTATTGGGACAACTGCATGGATGGGACAGACTTAGACAAGCTTTTGAATGCAATCTTCAGGTCTGAGGGAAAAAAAAGACGCAGTGAAAGATTAAAAACAGTCTTCAGGGCTGTGAAACTGGAGAAAAGAGAAATTCCCAAGGGTAGTAGACAAGCAAATCACAAAAAAAGGATAGCTTGATTAGTTATCATGTTGTGTGCAGCAAGATTATTTGGAGTCAAGTTGATTGCAGTATGCTATGAACTCAATATCAGTGTTCAGTTTGTGGGTCTTAGTGTCCAGCCAACTCATGAATTTTTGTTCCCAGGCTCACCTTTTGAAGGTGTTTTGTAAATCTCCCTTGAGCGTGAGGATAGTGACATCAGAAAGTGAGCGGCTGTTCTGTGAAGTGTTCTACATCTATTACTGTGCTCAGGCTTTAGTCTTTTTCCTATGATCATTCATTCTGGTGCATAGTTTTAATTTAGTTTCACCCACATAGTTTTCATGAAGACATGGTGGACTTAATGAGATATACCACATTTGGGATAGGCATTTATGTGAATCCATGGATTCTGATGGGTTTCTAGAAAACTCCACCTCAAGCTGCTGACAAGCAGGAGCTGGGGAGCAGGAGCAGTGTCCTGTGATCCAGCAGGCAGATCGGAGGCCCCCGCCAGGAGGCTTCTCCTGCCACCTGAGACCCAGTGCGGAGGAACTGAGCCCAGCTGGGGAAAGTGCCTCCTGTCACTGGGCTCAGTTCCCGGTAGTTCATAGCACTGGGGAACTCAGCCCAGGGAGGTGGTTCCTGCTGTCTGCCACTGCCAGCGGTGACTGCGGGTGGCCACCGACCCTTGGCTGGCGCACACCACCCCCCTCTGCTGATAGCACCAGCAGCATCTGCAGGAGCTCCCCCACTCACACCCACTGTGCTCCTGCCACTCCACCATCGCCACTGCGCTCCCGCCACTACTGTGCTCCACAGCTGCCACGGGCATGTACTATTCATGGTGTAGGCTGCAATTGTTTGGCATTTCTTTTATTGGTTCCGGTGCTGAGTGGTTGGTATCCACTGGGGGTGTGCAGTTGCAGTGAAGTTTCTTTTTGTATTCTAGCAGATTACTGCTGGGTATTTGGGTGGCTATTTCAAAGATATGATCCATTTCTCTGCTGGAGCATCCTTATTGAGTAAAGGCAGATTTCAGGTTGTTAGGGTGGGTTTTGCAGTACAAGGAAAAGCAAAGAAAATGATTGGTGGCATCAGGGACATTCCTCATTTCAAAACTAAATTCACTTCCATCTTGTTTGTACTTTCTGTATTCTCACCGTTTCCTATTGTAAAAATACACTCAGCTGTAAAATTGAGCTTATGGGGAGCTCTTCAGTTTAAAATGACTTTCACACTATTTCTAGTGCTTTCTCTACTATTACTGAGTTACAAGCCTCTGTTTCTGTTTTACACAGAATGCATTGTTTAACCCTTTGGGTGCTGGAGCAGAAATGGAATTGTATTGCCACTATAGGGGGGGTGCTACTTGCCTTCCTATTTCTGTAACTATAATCTTTCTGTGGTGCCTGACAAATGACAGATTGTTTTCTCTTCAGGTCACTTTTCTTCATAATGATATGAAGCTTTTAGAAGTTTCTGATGTGACTAGAAACCCTCTATGCAGTGTTCTTCCTTCAGAGAGGTGATTTTTTTCTGCTGTCATTTATAAGGATCTTGCTGGGATCCTTTGACCTTAGCTGCCTTCCTGCCCCTGGGGCAGGGGGCTGGACTTGATGATTTTCAAGGTCCCTTCCAGCCCTAACGTCTATGAAATCTATGGTTCAATGAGCATCTATCAGTAATCCACGAAGATGCGAGCCGTGTATCCCTGAAAATTCTTGCAGTACAGTTTCAGGCAGTACACCATAGTGCCACCAAGTTCAGCTGCTGAGCTGTACATTTCACTGCAGAGGTGTAACTGCCCAGCGCCCTGGGCAGTAGTGCATCACCGGACACCTTGCACCTTCCTTGCCCCAGCTCTGGGACCAGGGAGGGCAGAGCATCAACAGCTTCAGAGAAGCAGCAGCCAGATTGCTGCTGCTAGGGGAGATGTCACCTTCTTTTTGTCACTGATGTGTGTTGAGTGGCCAAGAAAATGTGGGCTTTGGTGGCAAAAAGGGAAGTGACATCTCTCCCGGCAGCAACACACTTCTAGCCACTGCTCCTGCCCAGTGTCGCTGTTTCTGTGCCCTCCGTGTTGTCGAGCCAGAGCTACTGTAAGTAAAGTGCAGAGATAGGTTTCTTCCAATAGTCTATAAAACTTGGAGGAGGAGTAATTTTCAAGTCTCCCAAAGTCTGATTCCATAGAGATGTGGTTTATGATCAGAATGAGTAAACTGGCACCTCCTTCTTTTATTCCATGGCACTAAACACTTAGAGGAATTCAAATGCACCTTGGTGGTATTCCTACTAAAAACTTAGGCCTGACTGCAATACTTGCCTTACAAATTTTAAACAAAAAAACCCAATGCAATATCCAAATAGTAGTGATCCCAGGTCTTTAACTATGTCTACCTCAATCTCTTACACAAAACTGTGCAATAAAAGTCAGGAAACTGACCCACCAGTGGTTGGTCCAAGCAGAATTAAGTTATTGGACCTGTGCTAGGCAGTCTTCCAAGCTCCATAGTAAAGTCACAGGTTGGCATAGTGACATGCTGATGCTCTCTAAGAATGGGGCGGGGGGGTGTTTGTAGCTGAAGTCACTCAAACATGCTGACTGAACAATGCTTATAGAGTGAAGCTCCTCCAACCCTTCAAGGCATTACTTAACTTAGAGGTCAGCATATCGGAGCAAGAAGTACATCTGAATGGAGTGAACTGCCTTTTCATGACTGCCATCTCCACCATCTCAATGGGCTAGGGCAGGGGTTGCCAATCTGTGGCATACATTCTACAAGTGACACAGGCAGTGCAGGTATTAGAGGATGGGATACACAGCACAGCAGGAGATAGATCAGGAAGCAGAAAACAGAGCAGCAGTCTGGGCAGAGGAGGGGGTTAGAGTGTCACTCAGAGAGGACATAGGCAGAGCCGACTCAAGCAGGGTGTGGGGCCCGGGGCAAATCAGCCCACGCAGAGCCCCGCCCCACCCCACTTCAATCCCACACACCCTGGACCCAAAGAAGCTGCCACCGCCATTGGCAGCAGCAGCGTCAGTGGCAGGTGGGGGAGGAGGTAAGCAAGCAGCTGGATGCAAAGCAAGTGGCTGCGGCGTAGAGTTGCCACAGCCACTCCGCCCAGCTCCATGGGGCCCCGCAAAGCACAGGACCCGGGGCGGTCTCCTCAATTCGCCCCCCGCTAGGGACAGCCATGGATATAGGGTTAGTTTTTGGTGTTTGCAATTCCTTGATTCAAGGATGATCTCTACCATGACTCATTGATAGGGCTTGAGGTGACTTAAGAATCCCATCTTTGAGCCATAGATCCGTCCACAGAAGTTGCAGGTCTTTCTGCAGGGGAGAGTAGGCCATAGTCTGGGATTTCTCCCCTTTTCCTTCCTCTGCTTTCTCTTCTCTACTCCAAGGCCAAGACACTTTACCTCGAAGTGGGTGCCACTTGTAGCACCTCTGGAGTTAGTGAGTTGGCTCCTCCCATCTCTTGGTATCTATGTCTGTTTTCTTGAGGAATGCCTTCAGTGTGTCTTTGTAGCATTTCCAGTGGCTGCCATGAGATCTCAGGCTGCAACTAAGCTGGGAGTAGAACACCTATTTTGGGAACTGAGTCGGCATTCGCATACAAAGTCTAGTCTAGTGAAGTTGTGCTTCAGCCCGAATCAGGGACAGTGATTTGATTAATTGATTCAGATCACTGTCCCTGATTCGATTCGGCCAAATCCAAATCTGAAGATTCGATGCTGATTCAGAGAATCAGCAATTCAAACATAGACACAGCTTTAAAAGTTTTTTCTACATACCTTGAGGTAGCAGGCACAGCTTGTGAAAACTTCAATGCTGGGGTGCATGGAGTATCCCACAGGAGAGCAGGGGGGCCCTCCATGTGCTCAGCAGCGAACCTGGAAGTGGACCAGAAGTACTTCTGATCCACTTTAGGGTCTCTGCCAGGGAGCGCACAGCACCGCCACCCCCCCCCCCCGGCTCGGCAATCGGCTTCAGGGGGACCCCGGGTACCCTCCCCAGACACAGGAGGCACCAGTCACTGAGCCAGTAGGGTGCAGGGGAATCCCCTGCATGCTCCCCGGCAGACCTGGAAGTGAACCAAAAGTGCTTTTGGTCCATTTCCAGGTCTGCTGTCGAGTGCTCTGGGGAAACCCCCCCAACGCTTCTGTGGGACACTCCATGCGCCCCAGCATCACAGCACTCACAAGCCCCTGCTACCTAGAGGTATGTAGAAAAAACATTTAAAGCTGTTTCTATGTTTGAATCTCCAAATCTTTCCGAATCGATTCGGAGGGTTCCAATTCGATTCAAAGAGATTAAAGGGCCCTCTGATTCGATTTGGATTTGAAGATTCAGCCACTGAATCGGGTCGAATCTCCACCAAATCAAATCAGGGTCTGAAGCTTCGCACAGCCCTACCCACTTTACTCTTTTTGAGGTTGAGAAAAGACCCAAAGTTTGGTAGGTTTCTGCAAAGAGATCCAGCACAGTCTGGAGGTTTTCCTCAAAGTGTTCAAGTATGATACAGTCATCAGCATATTGAAGCTCAAGGATGGTTGTTTAGAATACCTTGGTCTTCGAGTGAAAATGTCCCAGATTGAACACCAAACAAATGGAGGGCTCTTCAACGTTGATTCCAGAAGAGAGGCAGTTCATTAATGAGAACCAGCAAAAAAATGGAGATCAGAACTGTAGTGATGACATATCCTTGTTTGACTCCAATTTGAATGACAAAGGGATCTGTTTCTGATCTATTACAAAGAGTGTTTGCAGTCATCTGGTCATGGAAAAGCCTCAGGACCTTGATGTATTTTTCTGGCCAGTACTTTCCACAAAGTTTTGCAATTTGATGGAGTCAAAGGTCTTAGTGAGATCCATGTCCTGATGTTGTTCCTGACACTTTTCTTGGACCTAGCAGGCAACAAAGATCATGTCCTGCCCTGCAGGATGGTCTGAAACCACACTGAGATTCCAACAGGACTTCCTCAGTAAGAGGCAAAAACTGGTTCAGAAGGAGGCAGGCAAGGATTTTCTGTGCTGTGGAAAGGAGGGCAACACCTGGATAGCTCCTTTCTTGAAGATAGCCGTAATGCTGGCATTCCTCAGGTCCCCTGTGATCTCCTTGTTGTTCCCTTTTTGGATGTTTGCCTTGTTTTGTCTTAAAGGAAACATCAATCAAGAGTAACTATCTTTTTTCTCTTTTTCCTAAAACAGGGCTGTCCCATTGGGAACCCACTAGCCACATATGGACCACAAGGGGTCAAGCTGTGCCCCCCGAGCTCCTGCTCAGCATCTGTCTCTGTTTCCCCTATTGCTCTAGCTGCAATGGCAGCTAGGATGGGCTTCACCTGTCCCCCAAAGGTAAGCATGTGTTTTCTTCTAGGTTGGCGGATCTCCTCCGGCGGGCTTTAAACTAGGCTTGTCGGGGGGAGGGGAAGATGAGGGCGGGGGAAGCTGTGGACCACCAAACCATGTGGCACCCACAAGGACAGCCCAGCCTGAAGAAAGAGAGCATTGGGAACCTGAAAGCCATGGGGAGGCCAGCACTACGGCACAGGGAAGAAACGAGAAGGCAAGAAACAAGGGGCCTCTTGGGACTCGGAGCAGGGGGGCAGCAAAGGCACCAGGCGCAGGGCTCAAGTGCCTATATACTAATGCTAGGAGCATGGGAAACAAGCAGGATGAACTAGCGCTCCTGCTTGCACTAAACACCTATGACTTAGTGGGGCTAACGGAAACCTGGTGGGATTCATCCCACGACTGGGC
>NW_005843204.1:30745-36884 GCF_000455745.1 Alligator sinensis
GAGTGGCCAAGGTCTGGAACGGGCTCCCAAGGGAGGTGGTGCTCTCCCCTACCCTGGGGGTCTTCAAGAGGAGGTTAGATGAGTATCTAGCTGGGGTCATCTAGACCCAGCATTCTGTCCTGCTTATGCACAGGGTCGGACTCGATGATCTATTGAGGTCCCTTCCGACCCTAAATCTATGAATCTATGAATCTATGGACTTCCCCTCCTTCCTCCAGCTACCACTTTCTGCCCCCATCCCAGGGAATAGGGCAGTGTAGAGCATGGCATGGGGAACAGAGGTGAGTCTGGGGCTACAAGAGAAGCAAGTGCAGGGGTGCCTGCATGCTGCACAATGCAGCAGCAGGTGGAAGATGTGCATAGGTGTGTGGTATAGTAGCAGTGGGCACCCCGTGGTATACCAGTGAGGGAAGGCCTGTGGCTTATCCTGGTGTGGATAATATTGTGAAAATGAAAGCTTTACTTAAGCTTTACAGTTCAAATGTGTTAACCAATTTTCCTTCCTTTTCTGTATTTTTAAGACCCAGTTAGTTGCTGTTACACTGGGAATGAGCCAGTGATAACTTGACCTGAAACCCCAAACCATAATTAACTGTTAAAGGTCTAACAGTGAACAAGAGTTTCTCATTAACATCTTGTCCCTGGCAGGGTCCATGACAACCCTCTTTTTAGTGCAACTGCTTTATTCCTTATTGCTTTGTTGTTTTTTTCTAATCTAACCCATATGTATTTGATACTGGCAGTAACTGCTTGCTTGATCATTATGTTTGTTCTCAACTTAGAGGCTAGTCCCGTTGTGTGCTCCAGGAATGCGTTCAGAGACCCAGGGAGGAGATATGGTGTAGAAAGTTTCTAATGTTGCCGTGAACTGTAAATAATTAGAAGACTTCTGGTTTTAGGGACCCTGATCTCTCATGTCCCTTCAGTGCCTGTTCACATAAACCTTTAAAGAAGAGAAATGTTAAGGAAAAAAAGAAAGAACAAAAAGACAGGAAGAAAAGCATGAAGAATTGAGTTTTGTGTTATCCAACCAGCTGTTGGCATTGTTAACTTGTAAGCAGGCTACCTTGAAGTCCCATTGGAGATTTGTTTTTTGGTATATTTAGACCCCTGGTGACTCAAGTATAAGCTGAGTAGAAACAACAGAGAGGTATGCAAGAAAGAGTGCATTAAATGGATAGCTATGTCCATTTTTGGTATGTGCTTATTAAAACACCCCTGTAGTCTGTCCAGAAGGAAATGAAACACTAATCTGAACTGTGTTGAAACTCCATAACCCAGTTCACTGGAATATCAACTCTATAAAGCCAGAGTGAAGATGTTTCTGGTTTTTATGATAATTATTTGGCCTTTTTACCAGGAGATGATTTTACCATCAGGTGATTACACGTCATCACCTGATGACAGACTACCATGCTCTGGGCGGCGTGCTGAGAGAGATCGGTGCACAGGTGGTATTCTCTTCTGTCCTACCAGTGAGCGGACGCGGAAGACGGCACGAGAACTGCATTAGAGAGACCAACTGGTGGCTTCGGCAGTGGTGTCTCGAGGCAGGCTTCGGATTCCTGGACAATGACCCGCACATCACGACGAAGGACATGCTCAGTTGGGATGGGCTTCACCTGTCCCCAAAGGTAAGCGTGTATTCTCTTCTAGGTTGGCAGATCTCCTCCGGCGGGCTTTAAACTAGGCTCTTCGGGGGGAGGGGAAGATGAGGGCGGGGGAAGCCATGGACCACCAAACCATATGGCACCCACAAGGACAGCCCAGCCTGAAGAAGGAGAACATCGGGAACCTGCAATCCATGGGGCGGCCAGCAATACAGCACAGGTAAGCAATAAATCCTCCTGAAAGGGGGGAAAAAAAACAAGAGCAGCATCAGTATGGAGGTAGGAATATGCCAACGCTGTTCCACTGGCAGTGAGACTAAGGAGCAGAGACCACTTCGATGGACTGAGTACGAGTTTGGTCTCCCGAGGCCCTTCTCCCTGCTCCAATTTTGACGTGAGTAGATTGCTTATTAGGGCTGTGTGAGGCCTCGGACTGTGTTTTGGATCTGGAGAAGCTTCGGACGCTTCGGCATCCAAAGCAGCATGTCTGGATCGAAGCACTGGCTTAATTAGGCTTTCTGAAGCGGTTTGGAGCTTCCGAACTGTGTCGGAAAAGCTTCGGAGCCACCTCGGAGATCCGGCCATAGGGTATAATGGGGAAACAATAAAATATCTATAACTTTGTTTTTTGTCTGATTTAGGTGAAATTTGCAGGGGTGGTAGACTCTTCAGAGAGCATGAAGTCTGCCGTGTTTCAGGAAGATGAGTGCCGGGGTTTGGGGGGAACTGCACCCCAAATTCTTGAAAACAAAACTCCTGTCATGTCTATGTGTTACAACACAGGGGGGTACAAACTGCAGGGGTGGTGGCCCCTGCTGAGGCCACAAAGCCTGCCAGGTTTCAAGGAGATCAGTGCAGGGGTTTGGGGGAAACTGCACCTCAAGCTGCAGACAAGCAAAACTCGTGACATGGGTGACCCTGCGTGTGTTAAGGCACAGCAGGGTGAAAGCTGCAGGGGTGGTGGCCCCTGCTGTGGCCACGATGCCTGCCAGCTGTCGAAGAGATCGGTGCAGGGGTGCTGGGTTCTGGGGCCCTGCACCCCTAGCTGCTGACAGGCAAAACTCGTGACATGGGTGCTTGTGCGACTGTGTCTGTCTTGGGGCCTGGGAGACACTGCTGCAGGCCTGGCTGCTAAGCTACTGTGTTACCAGTTACCAATCAATCATGATTCACTCAGGGACCAGCTCAATAGGCACTTCCTAGCTAATGTAGCCAGTTAATTACCATCAATTAACACCTACAAAACCACAGACCAAGGAGAGGAAAGAATCAATACAGACAATCAACTGCCCCAAGACAGAGCCAGTCAGGTGCACAAGCACCCATGAACATGAGTTTTGCCTGTCAGCAGCTAGGGGTGCAGGGCCCCAGAACCCAGCACCCCTGCACCGATCTCTTCGACAGCTGGCAGGCATCGTGGCCACAGCAGGGGCCACCACCCCTGCAGCTTTCACCCTGCTGTGCCTTAACACACGCAGGGTCACCCATGTCACGAGTTTTGCTTGTCTGCAGCTTGAGGTGCAGTTTCCCCCAAACCCCTGCACTGATCTCCTTGAAACCTGGCAGGCTTTGTGGCCTCAGCAGGGGCCACCACCCCTGCAGTTTGTACCCCCCTGTGTTGTAACACATAGACATGACAGGAGTTTTGTTTTCAAGAATTTGGGGTGCAGTTCCCCCCAAACCCCGGCACTCATCTTCCTGAAACACGGCAGACTTCATGCTCTCTGAAGAGTCTACCACCCCTGCAAATTTCACCTAAATCAGACAAAAAACAAAGTTATAGATATTTTATTGTTTCCCCATTATACCCTATGGCCGGATCTCCGAGGTGGCTCCGAAGCTTTTCCGACACAGTTCGGAAGCTCCAAACCGCTTCAGAAAGCCTAATTAAGCCAGTGCTTCGATCCAGACATGCTGCTTTGGATGCCGAAGCGTCCGAAGCTTCTCCAGATCCAAAACACAGTCCGAGGCCTCACACAGCCCTAATAAGCAATCTACTCACGTCAAAATTGGAGCAGGGAGAAGGGCCTCGGGAGACCAAACTCGTACTCAGTCCATCGAAGTGGTCTCTGCTCCTTAGTCTCACTGCCAGTGGAACAGCGTTGGCATATTCCTACCTCCATACTGATGCTGCTCTTGTTTTTTTTCCCCCCTTTCAGGAGGATGCAGATGTGGAGTGGAAGTTTGCGCGTGCCAAACTATGGCTCTCATACTTTGACGAAGGAAGGACTCTACCTGCTCCTTTCAACCTAGTGCCAAGCCCCAAATCCTTTTATTATCTCATAATGAGAATCAAAATGTGCCTCATAAAACTCTGCAAATCCAAGGCCAAAAACTGTGAAAATGATCTCGAGATGGGCATGCTCAATTCCAACCATCGGGTTGCTGGGTGGCATGGAAGCGGAAAGGGATCTTGGAGTCCTAGTGGACTCCAAGATGAACATGAGTCGGCAGTGTGACGAAGCCATCAGAAAAGCCAATGGCACTTTATCGTGCATCAGCAGATGCATGACGAATAGGTCCAAGGAGGTGATACTTCCCCTCTATCGGGCGCTGGTCAGACCGCAGTTGGAGTACTGCATGCAATTTTGGGCTCTGCACTTCAAGAGGGATGTGGATAACCTGGAGAGGGTCCAGAGAACGGCCACTCGTATGGTTAAGGGCCTACAGACCAAGCCCTACGAGGAGAGACTAGAGAAACTGGACCTTTTCCGCCTCCGCAAGAGAAGGTTGAGAGGCGACCTTGTGGCTGCCTATAAGTTCATCACGGGGGCACAGAAGGGAATTGGTGAGGTTTTATTCAGCAAGGTGGCCCCGGGGGTTACAAGAAATAATGGCCACAAGATAGCAGAGAGCAGATTTAGACTGGACATTAGGAAGAACTTCTTCACAGTTCGAGTGGCCAAGGTCTGGAATAGGCTCCCGAGGGAGGTGGTGCTCTCCCCTACCCTGGGGGTCTTCAAGAGGAGGTTAGATAAGCATCTAGCTGGGGTCATCTGAATCCAGCACTGTTTCCTGCCTATGCAGGGGGTCAGACTTGATGATCTATTGAGGTCCCTTCCGACCCTAGCATCTGTGAATCTATGAAGTAGAGTACAGCATAAAAAAGATCAAAGGGGCTATTTTCAACCCAGTCCACAGTCTCTCATTAATAGCTTTAAAAACATACTCAGGAAAAACACTGAGTGTTTTATTATGATGTTGCACATACCTACAAATCCACTACAAAAAAAAAAAAAGTACAATAGTGCAGGTTAAGTTGTCCAAAATCTGCATTTTGTGTTTCAAGAGATATCACCATGTGTCAGGCAGCTTTTAAGCATGAAATATTCATCATTAAGTGAGGAACACAGGGGAAAAGGATATCTGAAATAGCAAAGCGTCTTCCATTGACATCATCATATAGGCTGATGTCAAATTCAGCAAGCTTGCCTACTGTTTCTTAGATAGGCACTTATACTAGAGTACAATGGTAAGGAAGCAGTGTATTTGTTTCTTGCACAAGTTTCTCCATTGCAAAAATCAGAAATGTTTAAAATGAAGGAGGGCAAATGGACAAAAGACAATGGCACAGCGTGTTCCTCATTTGCTGTTGTCATTAGGCCAGTGATACAAATATTCAAGACGACATCCTACAATAGCCTGTTGTCTATCCCTTAGGGTCAGCTCTCTGGTTGGTATTAATTTGCAAAGCTCAAATCAGGTCTCCACTTGTTCAGAGCTTGTCCATGCTAAGGCTTCTTTAGAAATTAGATGCACCCCTGGGGTGTTTGGGGAGGGGAGGGCAGCAGGTAGAGCTTTGGCATTTGATCTCTACACAGACAATTCTTCTGTCCACCAAGGGATATCCCATAATCCATCCCAAAGTTGCCCAGAACACACTAAGCCAGGAAGCAGTCTAAGGGACCTACTATACCTACCCATGCCACAATGCACTATAATTAACCCATTATAGTGATGTGTAGATGCAGGTTTGAACTGCAGTGTGGTTTAACACTGAACAAATGCTATAGGGTGAATGCATAATCAGTCTAGCTGTAGGGGTTTAACTACAGCAATGTAAGTGTAACCTACCAGGCCCTGGGGGTGGCCATGTCACCCCCCACCCAGTGGCCGCATGGATCTCCACTCCCTTGCCCACTCTGGCCTCCCAGGGCGCGTGCAGACGAGCCTGCACATGCCTCTTGCCCCATCTCAAACCCCTTTGAGGCAGGGCAAGAGGCACATGCAGGAACAAAAAAATGTTCCCCGCGCTGCAAGTTTGGATATCCAGGGGTCTAAAAAAACCAGAACAAAAAAAAAAAAGCGGGGCAGGGCATGGTTCCAGACCATGCCCTGAGGCAACTGGAGGCTGGGTCCTCCAGGGAGACTCTCTGGGTGCCAGAGCGTCCCCATGGTTGGCCCCTCACCGTGGTGCTGAAACACGCGGCCGGCTAGGCCGCGTGCTCAGCACCAGGGTTCCAGTGATGGTAAGTAAGGGGTCAGGTGGGGCTGGAGGAGGGAGGAGGGGACCATGGCAGGGACCCCTG